>NW_026638361.1:0-3721 GCF_028554395.1 Pezoporus wallicus | reverse complement strand
ACAGCACCCATCCTGCACTCACAGCACCTATCTGCACCCACAGCACTGATCCTGCACCCACAGCACTGATCCTGCACTCACAGCACCTATCTGCACCCACAGCACCTATCTGCACCCACAGCACCCATCCTGCACCCACAGCACCCTACTGATGGTATCCACAGCACCCATCCTGCACCCACACCCAACCAGTGGCACCCACCCATTGCACACCCTGAACCCATAGCACCCACTCAGCACCCACACCCAACCCACAGCACCCATCCTGCAACCACAGTACTCATACTACAACCAAAGCACCCTACTGATGGTATCCCCAGCACCCATCCTGCACACACAGCACCCATCTGCACCCACAGCACCCTACTGATGGTATCCCCAGCACCCATCCTGCACACACAGCACCCATCCTGCACCCACAGCACCCATCTGCACCCACAGCACCCTACTGATGGTATCCCCAGCACCCATCCTGCACACACAGCACCCATCTGCACCCGCAGCACCCTACTGATGGTATCCCCAGCACCCATCCTGCACACACAGCACCCTACTGATGGTATCCCCAGCACCCATCTTGCACCCACAGCACCCATCTGCTCCCACAGCACCCCTCCTACACCCACAGCTCTCTCCTGATGGTATCCCCAGCACCCATCCTGCCCCTCACGAAGGGGGGGTTGTCAGCCCCCAGCACCCATCTGCATCCACCCTGCACCCATCAGCACCCATCCTGCGCCCAATGAGGGGATGGAAATCAGCAGCGGCACCCATCTCCCAATGAGGAGGGGCAATAAGCCCCCAGCACCTACCCTGCACCCTATAAAGGGGTGCCTCAGCCACCAGCACCCATTCTGCACCCCCAGCACCCATCTTGCACCCTATAAAGGGAAGCCTCAGCCACCAGCACCCATTCTGCACCCCTAGCACCCAACCCATGGCACCCCCAGCACCCATCCTGCACCCATCTTGCACCCTATAAAGGGAAGCCTCAGCCACCAGCACCCATTCTGCACCCCTAGCACCCAACCCATGGCACCCCCAGCACCCATCCTGCACCCCCAGCACCCATCCTGCACCCCCAGCACCCAATCCATGGCTCCCCCAGCACCCATCTTGCACCCCATAAAGGGGCACCTCAGTCACCAGCACCCATCCTGCGCCCCCAGCACCCATCCTGCACCCCATAAAGGGGCACCTCAGTCACCAGCACCCAACCCATGGCACCCCCAGCACCCATCTGCACCCCCAGCACCCATCCTGCACCCCATAAAGGGGCACCTCAGTCACCAGCACCCAACCCATGGCACCCCCAGCACCCATCTGCACCCCCAGCACCCATCCTGCACCCCATAAAGGGGCACCTCAGCCACCAGCACCCATCCTACACCCCACAAGTGGGTGTCACCCCCAACCCCCCCTATGACCCCATGGGTGCTGCTGCAACGCGCCCCTCCCCCCTGGCCAAAGGGCACTGAGGGAGGGGGGAGGGGGGCGGAGCTAAAGCGGGAGGGGTGGGGGGGGGAATGGGGACATTGGGGGGGGGGTTTGGGGGGTTCCCCCCCCCCAACACCGCAAGAGGCGGTGCCGGGGGGGGGGGAAATCCCACCCGGTGACGTCACGCGGCGGTGTCACTCCCATGACGTCACACCCCCCCCCCCAGACTGCAACAAAAGAGCGGGGGGGGGGGGGGGGGGGAACCCCCAATTGGTCCCCCCTCGTCTCCGTTAACGGATACCCCATAACCGGTACCCGACCCCCCCCCCCCCCCCCCCCCCCCCCCCCCCCCCCCCCCCCCCCCCCCCCCCCCCCCAACAGACCGGACACCCCATAAGCGGCACCGGGCACCCCAAAACCGGTAACGATCACCTGCAACCCCTCCACAACCCCTGTTCAACGGAACCCCTCGGGCCCCCATCACTGGTACCGGGGGTGGAAGGTGCATCCCCGGTACTGGCACCCCCTCGGTACCAGCATCCCCGGTACCATCATACCCTCGGTACTGGCACCCCCTCGGTACCAGCATCCCCGGTACCATCATACCCTCGGTACCTGCATCCCCCTCGGTACCAGCATCCCGGGTACCAGCATCCCCCGTACCAGCATCCCCTCGGTACCAGCATCCCCGGTACCAGCATCCCCGGTACCAGCATCCCCTCGGTAGCTGCATCCCCCTCTACCAGCATCCTGGGTACTAGCATCCCCTCGGTACCAGCATCCCCCCGGTACCAGCATCCCCAGTACCAGCATCCTCTCGGTACCTGCATCCCCCCGGTACCAGCATCCCCAGTACCAGCATCCCCTCGGTACCAGCATCCCCCCGATACCATCATCCCCTCGGTACCATCATCCCCTCGGTACCATCATCCCCTCGGTACCTGCATCCCCCTCTACCAGCATCCCGGGTACCAGCATCCCCCCGATACCATCATCCCCTCGGTACCTGCATCTCCCCGGTACCATCATCCCCCCGGCACCTGCATCCCCCCCGGTACCAGCATCCCCTCGGTACCAGCATCACCCAGTAAAAGCATCCCCTCGGTACCTGCATCCCCCCCGGTACCATCATCCCCTCGGTAGCAGCATCCCCGGTACCATCATCCCCTCGGTACCAGCATCCCCGGTGCCATCCTCCCCCGGTACCTGCATCCCCCTCGGTACCATCATCCCCCTGTACCATCATCCCCTCGGTACCAGCATCTCCGGTACCATCACCCCCCCCGGTACCATCATCCCCCCGGTACCTGCATCCCCCTCCCCGGTACCATCATCCCCCCCCCCCCCCCCCCACCCCGACCCCCTCCGGTGCCCGCTCCCGGCCCTACCCGCTCCCCCGTAGCTGGCGGCCATGGCCCATGCGATGCTGGCCGCGGTGCGGGCCCGGGCCCCGTCGTACCGGTCGAGCGGGCGGATCTCGGGCCCCAGCAGCTCCCGGCGCATGGCGGCGGCCGCGGCCGGAGGAGCCGCCACCATCGCGGCCGGGGAAGAGGAGAGGGGGACGGGGACCCGGTTCGGTTCGGTTCGGTTCGGCTGCGTTCGGGTTGGGTTCGGAAGCGTTCGGGTCCCTTCGGGTGGAGCTCGGTGGGGTTCGGGTGGGGTTCGGGGAAGGGAGGGAGGGAGGGGGGGGGGGGGCTCGGAGGGAGATCGGGAAGGGAGGGGGGGCGATCGGGAGGGATCGGAAGGGATCGGAGGGGTTCGGGGGGGGGGTCGGGGGGGTTCGGGGGGGTTCGGAAGGGATCGGGGAGGTTCGGGGGGGGGTTCGGGGGGGTTCGGAGAGGTTCGGGAGGGTTCGGAAAGGTTCGGAAGGGTTCGGGGGGGTTCGGAGGGGTTCGGAGGCGGGCGCGGCCCCCGGTGGGAGCGAGCGGAGAGCGCCAGGTGCGGGGAGGGGAGACGGGAAGGGGGCGGGGCCCGGGCACGTGACCGCAGGTGAGCCCCGCCCCCTGCTGCTGGCGGTGGGGCGGGGCTGGGGGGAAAGGGGGACACGGGGAGCAATGGGGGGTAATGGGGGGCAATGGGGGGTAATGGGGAGCTATGGGGGTAATGGGGGGCAATGGGGGGTAAAGGAGGGCAATGGGGAACAAGGGGGTAATGGGGGTAATGGGGGGTAATGGGGGGCAATGGGGGTAATGGGGAACAATGGGGGTAATGGGGGGCAATGGGGGTAATGGGGGGCAATGGGGGTAATGGGGAGCTATGGGGGTAATGGGGGGCAATGGGGGGT
>NW_026638359.1:0-3780 GCF_028554395.1 Pezoporus wallicus | reverse complement strand
CTATGCTATGGGACAGTGAGGACCCCACATCATCGGCACCATAGGATGCTATGGGGCAGAGAGGGGCACCCACCCCACATCATCGGCACCATAGGGATGCTATGGGGCAGTGAGGACCCCACATCATCGGCACCATAGGGATGCTATGGGGCAGAGAGGACCCCACATCATCGGCTATGGGGCAGAGAGGACATAGGGATGCTATGGGGCAGAGAGGGACCATACATCATCGCACCATAGATGCTATGGGGCACAACGGGGGGGGGTCAGACCCTCTGCCCCACATGTAGACATCGGCACCATAGGGATGCTATGGGGCAGTGAGGGACCCACATCATCGGCACCATAGGGATGCTATGGGGCAGTGAGGACCCCACATCATCGGCACCATAGGGATGCTATGGGGCAGAGAGGACCCCACATCATCGGCACCATAGGGATGCTATGGGGCAGAGAGGGCCCCCACTTAATCAGAACCATTGGTATGCTATGGGGCAGAGAGGACCCCACATCATCTGCACCATAGGGATGCTATGGGGCAGAGAGGACCCCACATCATCGGCACCATAGGGATGCTATGGGGCAGTGAGGACCCCACATCATCAGCACCATAGGGATGCTATGGGGCAGTGAGGACCCCACATCATCAGCACCATAGGGATGCTATGGGGCAGAGAGGACCCCCACATCATCAGCACCATAGGGATGCTATGGGGCAGTGAGGACCCCACATCATCAGCACCATAGGGATGCTATGGGGCAGAGAGGGACCCACATCATCAGCACCATAGGGATGCTATGGGGCAGAGAGGACCCCACATCATCGGCACCATAGGGATGCTATGGGGCAGTGAGGGACCCACATCATCGGCACCATAGGGATGCTATGGGGCAGTGAGGGACCCACATCATCAGCACCATAGTGATGCTATGGGGCAGAGAGGACCCCACATCATCAGCACCATAGGGATGCTATGGGGCAGAGAGGGCCCCCACATCATCAGCACCATAGGGATGCTATGGGGCAGAGAGGGACCCACATCATCGGCACCATAGGGATGCTATGGGGCAGAGAGGGCCCCCACATCATCAGCACCATAGGGATGCTATGGGGCAGAGAGGGACCCACATCATCGGCACCATAGGGATGCTATGGGGCAGAGAGGACCCCACATCATCGGCACCATAGGGATGCTATGGGGCAGAGAGGGACCCACATCATCATCACCATAGGGATGCTATGGGGCACAACGGGGGGAGGGGTCAGGATCCCCTGCCCCACATCATCGGCACCATAGGGATGCTATGGGGCAGTGAGGACCCCACATCGCCATCACCATAGGGATGCTATGGGGCAGTGAGGACCCCACATCATCGGCACCATAGGGATGCTATGGGGCACAACGGGGGGGGGTCAGGACCCTCTGCCCCACATCATCGGCACCATAGGGATGCTATGGGGCAGTGAGGACCCCCCATCACCATCACCCTATGGATGCTATAGGGCAGAAAGGGGAGGGGGGAGGGGGAGAGGTCAGGACCCCCTGCCCCACATCACCATCACCCCATGGATGCTATGGGGCAGAGGGGGGGACCTCACATCACCATCACCCCATGGATGCTATGGGGCGGAGCCCAATGCCCATGGGGTTGAAGCAATGGGGGGAACCCCAATCCCCACGGGACACCCCCCCCCCCCAATCACCCCATGGAATCAATGGGGCGACCCCAATCCCCACGGGACACCCCACCCCCCCATCACCCCACGGAATCAATGGGGCAACCCCACTCCCCACAGGACACCCCCCCCCCCCCCCATCACCCCATGGAATCAATGGGGCGACCCCAATCCCCACAGGACACCCCCCCCCCCCCCCAATCACCCCACGGAATCAATGGGGCGACCCCAATCCCCACGGGACACCTCCCCCCCCCCATCACCCCATGGAATCAATGGGGCGACCCCAATATCCGTGGGGCATCACCTTCCTCCCCACGCAGCCGCTCCCCTTGCCCCTTCTCCAGCAGGGCCTCGGCCTCCTTGACGAAGGCGATCATGCCCCCAAAGGGGGGGGCCAGGAGCTCCTCGATGAACTCCTATGGGGAAAGGGGACTCTTAATGTGAAAGGGGGACTCCTAAAGGCAAAAGGGGAGCCTTAATGTGAAACGGGGGCTCTTAATGTGAAAGGGGGACTCCTAAACGCAAAGGGGGACCCTTACACTGAATGGGGGACCAATAAAGTGAAATGGGGAGCCTTAAACTGAAGGGGGGACCTTGAAAGACAAAGAGGGACCCTTAAACTGAAAGGGGGACCCCTAAAGCCAAAAGGGACCCCGAATGCAAATGGTGACTCCCAAAGTGAAAGGGGGACACTTAAACTGAAAGGGGGACCCCTAAAGCCAAAGAGGGACCCTTAAACTGAAAGGGGGACCCCTAAACTGAAGGGGGGACCCCTAAAGCCAAATGGTGACCCCAAATGCAAATGGTGACCCCTAAACTGAAACGGGGACCCTTAAACTGAAAGGGGGGACCCCTAAACTGAAAGGGGGACCCTAAACTGAAAGGGGGACCCTTAAACTGAAAGGGGGACCCCTAAAGCCAAAGGGAGACCCCTAAAGCCAAAGTGGACCCCAAACACAAATGGTGACCCCTAAACTGAAACGGGGACCCTTAAACTGAAAGGGGGGACCCCTAAAGCCAAAGAGGGACCTTTAAACTGAAAGGGGGACCCTTAAACTGAAAGGGGGACTCCTAAAGCCAAAGTGGACCCCAAACACAAATGGTGACCCCTAAACTGAAACGGGGACCCTTAAACTGAAAGGGGGACCCCTAAAGCCAAAGGGGGACCCCTAAAGCCAAAGAGGGACCTTTAAACTGAAAGGGGGACCCTTAAACTGAAAGGGGGACTCCTAAAGCCAAAGTGGACCCCAAACACAAATGGTGACCCCTAAACTGAAACGGGGACCCTTAAACTGACAGGGGGGACCCCTAAAGCCAAAGAGGGACCTTTAAACTGAAAGGGGGACCCTTAAACTGAATGGGGGACTCCTAAAGCCAAAGTGGACCCCAAACACAAATGGTGACCCCTAAACTGAAACGGGGACCCTTAAACTGAAAGGGGGACCCCTAAAGCCAAAGGGGGACCCCTAAAGCCAAAGAGGGACCTTTAAACTGAAAGGGGGACCCTTAAACTGAAAGGGGGACTCCTAAAGCCAAAGTGGACCCTAAACACAAATGGTGACCCCTAAACTGAAACGGGGACCCTTAAACTGAAAGGGGGACCCCTAAAGCCAAAGGGGGACCCCTAAAGCCAAAGAGGGACCTTTAAACTGAAAGGGGGACCCTTAAACTGAAAGGGGGACTCCTAAAGCCAAAGTGGACCCCAAACACAAATGGTGACCCCTAAACTGAAACGGGGACCCTTAAACTGAAAGGGGGGACCCCTAGAGCCAAAAGAAGAGGGGGGAAACGGGGTGGGGGGACGGGGGACTCTTACTCCAGAGGGGGGACCCACCTGCGTGCGCGCCGCCAGGAGCTGCTGGAAGCCTTCCACCTCTTTGCTCTCCTCCACGGCGCGTTCCTGAAGTCGGGGGTCAAAAGATGGGGCGAAACCCCCCCCTCCCCCCTATTTTGGGGTGGCTCTTCTGGATTTTGGGGTTCCCGTGGGGCTGCGGGGGGGTTTTTGGGGGGTTTTCCTCACCATGAGGACCCCCAGCATCATGTCGTAGTTGTTGATGAGGAAGACGAGCTGCTGGCGGCGCGACGGGAACTCGGCGGCC
>NW_026638357.1:0-379 GCF_028554395.1 Pezoporus wallicus | reverse complement strand
TTTCTATCAAATTGAAACCTGTTTTCCCCCCGTTTGCTATGCATTCTTGTTACTTTCTTAAACGTTTTCAGCCACTTTTGGCCATTGCTAACCCTTTTTTTATTTCCATTTTCTAAGTCGTTTTAAGCATTTTTTGGTTTCTTTTCCTAACCCAAATTTCTCAATTTCTAACCATTTTTAAGTTATTTTTCCCCTTTCCTAACCCACTTTTTTCAAGTTCTAACCCCTTTTAATCCATTTTTGGCAGTTTCTATCCTATTTTTGCCACGTTTCAACCCCTTGTAAGCTTTTTTTTTCTTTTCTTGCTAATTTTTGCCCAATTCTTTCCTGGTTTCAGAGTTTTTCCCTCATTTCTAACCCATTTTGCCCCATTTCTATC
>NW_026638356.1:0-3705 GCF_028554395.1 Pezoporus wallicus | reverse complement strand
GGGCATCAATGGGAGCTCCATGGGGCACCCATGGGATGTCAATGGGGCACCCATAGGAGGTCCATAGGGCACCCATGGGATGTCAATGGGGCACCCATGGGAGGTCCATAGGGCACCCATGGGAGGTCAATGGGGCACCCATAGGAGGTCCATAGGGCACCCATAGGAGGTCCATAGGGCACCCATGGGATGTCAATGGGGCACCCATAGGAGGTCAATGGGAGCTCCATGGGGCACCCATGGGAGGTCAATGGGAGCTCCATGGGGCACCCATGGGATGTCAATGGGAGCTCCATGGGGCACCCATGGGATGTCAATGGGAGCTCTATGGGGCACCCATGGGAGGTCAAAGGGAGCTCCATGGGGCACCCATGGGATGTCAATGGGGCACCCATGGGATGTCAATGGGAAGTCCATGGGGCACCCATGGGAGGTCAATGGGAGCTCCATGGGGCACCCATGGGATGTCAATGGGGCACCCATGGGATGTCAATGGGAGGTCCATGGGGCACCCATAGGAGGTCCATGGGGCACCCATAGGAGGTCCATGGGGTACCCATGGGATGTCAATGGGGCACCCATGGGAGGTCAATGGGAGCTCCATGGGGCACCCATAGGAGGTCCATAGGGCACCCATAGGAGGTCCATGGGGCACCCATAGGAGGTCCATAGGGCACCCATAGGAGGTCCATGGGGCACCCATAGGAGGTCCATGGGGCACCCATAGGAGGTCCATGGGGCACCCATAGGAGGTCCATAGGGCACCCATAGGAGGTCCATGGGGCACCCATAGGAGGCCCATGGGGCACCCATGGGTGCCGTGGGGCGCGCACCTCTCGTCGCAGTAGGTGAACTTCATGTCCATGGAGTGGCGCGTGAGGACGGTGCCGGAGCCCAGGGGGGTCTCGATGGCGCCCGGGTGGGGGATGGGCTCGCAGATCAGCACCAGGCACCGCAGGGGGGGGTCCCCTCCCCCGCCCCCCGCGTACGAGCGCATGTGCCCCGCGCAGTGCAGGACCTGGGGGGCAGCGGTGGGGCAGGGGGGGACACGGCCCCATTGACCCACGGCCCCATTGACCCACAGCACATTGACCCACGGCCCATCGATCCACAGCCTATAGACCCACAGCCTATAGACCCACAGCCCATTGACCCACGGCCCATTGACCCACAGCCCATTGACCCACAGCCTATAGACCCACAGCCCATTGACCCACAGCCCATTGACCCACAGCACATTGACCCACAGCCTATAGACCCACAGCCCATTGACCCACGGCCCATTGACCCACAGCCCATTGACCCACAGCCTATAGACCCACAGCCCATAGACCCACGGCCCATTGACCCACAGCACATTGACCCACAGCCTATAGACCCACAGCCCATTGACCCACAGCCCATTGACCCACAGCACATTGACCCACAGCCTATAGACCCACAGCCCATTGACCCACGGCCCATTGACCCACAGCCCATTGACCCACAGCCTATAGACCCACAGCCCATAGACCCACGGCCCATTGACCCACAGCCCATTGACCCACGGCCCATCGACCCACGGCCCATCGACCCACAGCCCATTGACCCACAGCCCATTGACCCACGGCCTATAGACCCACGGCCTATAGACCCACAGCCCATTGACCCACGGCCCCATTGACCCACAGCCCATTGACCCACAGCCCATCGACCCACAGCACATTGACCCACAGCCCATTGACCCACAGCCTATAGACCCACAGCCCATTGACCCACAGCCCATTGACCCACAGCCCATTGACCCACAGCACATTGACCCACAGCCCATTGACCCACAGCCTATAGACCCACAGCCCATTGACCCACAGCCTATAGACCCACAGCCCATTGACCCACAGCCTATAGACCCACAGCCCATTGACCCACAGCCCATTGACCCACAGCCTATAGACCCACAGCCCATTGACCCACGGCCCATTGACCCACGGCCCATTGACCCACGGCCTATAGACCCACGGCCCATTGACCCATTGGCCCATCGACCCACAGCCCATCGACCCACAGCCCATTGACCCACAGCACATTGACCCACAGCCCATTGACCCACGGCCCATTGACCCACGGCCTATAGACCCACGGCCCATTGACCCATTGGCCCATCGACCCACGGCCCATCGACCCACAGCCCATTGACCCACAGCCTATAGACATTGACCCACAGCACATTGACCCACAGCCCATTGACCCACAGCCTATAGACCCACAGCCCATTGACCCACAGCCTATAGACCCACAGCCCATTGACCCACAGCCCATCGACCCACAGCCCATTGACCCACAGCACATTGACCCACAGCCCATTGACCCACAGCCTATAGACCCACGGCCTATAGACCCACAGCCCATTGACCCACAGCCCATTGACCCACAGCCTATAGACCCACAGCCCATTGACCCACGGCCTATAGACCCACAGCCCATTGACCCACAGCCCATCGACCCACAGCCCATTGACCCACAGCCTATAGACCCACAGCCCATTGACCCACAGCCTATAGACCCACAGCCCATTGACCCACAGCCTATAGACCCACGGCCTATAGACCCACAGCCCATTGACCCACAGTCTATAGACCCACAGCCCATTGACCCACAGCCCATAGACCCACGGCCCATTGACCCACGGCCCATTGACCCACGGCCTATAGACCCACAGCCTATAGACCCACAGCCCATTGACCCACGGCCTATAGACCCACAGCCCATTGACCCACAGCCCATTGACCCACGGCCTATAGACCCACGGCCCATTGACCCACAGCCCATCGACCCACAGCCTATAGACCCACAGCCCATCGACCCACAGCCCATCGACCCACAGCCCATTGACCCACAGCCCATTGACCCACAGCCTATAGACCCACAGCCTATAGACCCACAGCCCATTGACCCACGGCCTATAGACCCACAGCCCATTGACCCACAGCCCATCGACCCACAGCCCATTGACCCACAGCCTATAGACCCACAGCCCATTGACCCACAGCCTATAGACCCACAGCCCATTGACCCACAGCCTATAGACCCACGGCCTATAGACCCACAGCCCATTGACCCACAGCCCATTGACCCACAGCCTATAGACCCACAGCCCATTGACCCACAGCCCATTGACCCACAGCCTATAGACCCACAGCCTATAGACCCACAGCCCATTGACCCACGGCCTATAGACCCACAGCCCATTGACCCACAGCCCATTGACCCACGGCCTATAGACCCACGGCCCATTGACCCACAGCCCATCGACCCACAGCCTATAGACCCACAGCCCATTGACCCACAGCCCATCGACCCACAGCCTATAGACCCACAGCCCATCGACCCACAGCCCATCGACCCACAGCCCATTGACCCACAGCCCATCGACCCACAGCCCATCGACCCACAGCCCATTGACCCACAGCCTATAGACCCACAGCCTATAGACCCACAGCCCATTGACCCACGGCCTATAGACCCACAGCCCATTGACCCACAGCCCATTGACCCACGGCCTATAGACCCACAGCCCATTGACCCACAGCCCATTGACCCACGGCCTATAGACCCACGGCCCATTGACCCACGGCCCATTGACCCACAGCCCATCAACCCACAGCCTATAGACCCACAGCCCATTGACCCACAGCCTATAGACCCACAGCCCATTGACCCACAGCC
>NW_026638355.1:0-376 GCF_028554395.1 Pezoporus wallicus | reverse complement strand
GATTTCCCTCCTGGCTCTTCGGCTCTGGGAGCAGACGCCAGACGTTCGTGCACTAATCAGCATGCCCCGGGGCAGCTGCAGAGCCAGCTTTGTAGACGTTGCATTCAAATGTACTTTTAGGTATGAAACCGAGGAGTGACAGCATTAATGGTTACACCGTTGCAATCCTGACAGTGTGCTGAAGATGCCCAGCACATGCTTTCACTCCTGGCTCTTCGGCTCTGGGAGCAGAGGCCAGACGTTCGTGCTGTAATCGCTGTGCCCCTGGGCAGCTCAGAGCAAGCTCCGGAGAGGTTGCATTCAAATGGACTTTTAGGTATGAAACCGAAGAGCGACAGCAATGATGGTGACACCGTTGCAAAGCTGAGTGTGTGCT
>NW_026638354.1:0-381 GCF_028554395.1 Pezoporus wallicus | reverse complement strand
TCTGAGCTGCCAAGTGGCACAGCGATTAGAGCACGAACGTCTGGCCTCTGCTCCCAGAGCCGAAGAGCCAGGAGGGAAAGCATGTGCTGGGCATCTTCAGCACACAGTCAGCTTTGCAACGGTGTCACCATCATTGCTGTCGCTCCTCGCTTTCATACTTAAAAGTCCATTTGAGTGCAAGCTCTCCGAAGCTTGTTCTCGGCTGCCCAGGGGCAGAACGATTAGTGCACGAACGTCTGGCTTCTGCTCCCAGATCCGAAGAGCCAGGAGGGAAAGCATGTGCTGGGCATCTTCAGCACACAGTCAGCTTTGCAACGGTGTCACCATCATTGCTGTCGCTCCTCGTTTCATACCTAAAGGTCCATTTGAATGCACCCTCTC
>NW_026638353.1:0-3788 GCF_028554395.1 Pezoporus wallicus | reverse complement strand
GGGTATGGGGTCTATAGGGGTGCATGGGGGTCTATAGGGGGGTCTATAGGGGGTATGGGGTCTATAGGGGTACATGGGGGTCTATAGGGGGTATGGGGTCTATAGGGGTACATGGGGGTCTATAGCGGGTATGGGGTCTATAGGGGTACATGGGGGTCTATAGGGGTACATGGGGGTCTATAGGGGTATAGGGTCTATAGAGGTATATGGGGGTCTATAGTGGGTATGGGGTCTATAGGGGTACATGGGGGTCTATAGGGGGGTCTATAGGGGGTATGGGGCCTATAGGGGTACATAGGGGTCTTATGGGTCTGTGGGTCTCTATAGGTGGTGTCTATAGAAGTTATGGGGTCTATAGGGGTACATGGGGGGTCTATAGGGGGAATGGGTTCTATACAGATATAGGGGGGTCTATAGGGGTGTCTATAAGGGGTATGGGGCCTATAGAGGTACATGGGTGTTTATAGGGGTGCCTGTAATGGGTATGGGGTCTATAGGGGTACGGGTTCTATAGGGGGTACAGGGCCTATAGGGGTACATGGGGGTCTATAGGCGTGTCTATAAGGGGTATGGGGTCTCTAGGGGTACATGGGGGTCTACACATGTGTCTATAGTGGGTATGGGATCTATAGGGATATATGGATGTCTATAGGGATGTCTATAGTGGGTATGGGGTCTAGAGGGGTACACGAGTGTCTATAGGGGTGTCCATAGGGGGTCTGGGGCCTATAGGGGTACACGGGTGTCTATAGGGTTGTCTATAGTGGGTATGGGGTCTAGAGGGGTACATGGGTGTCTATGGGAGTGTCTATAGGGGGTCTGGGGCCTATAGGGGTACACAGGTGTCTATTGGGGTGTCTATAGGGGGTCTGGGGCCTATAGGGGTACATGGGGGTCTATAAGGGTGTCTATAGGGGGTCTGGGGCCTATAGAGGTACACAGGTGTCTATAGGGGTGTCTATAGGGGGTCTGGGGCCTATAGGGGTACACTGGTGTCTATAGGGGTGTCTATAGGGGGTCTGGGGCCTATAGGGGTACATGGGGGTCTATAGGGGTGTCTATAGGGGGTCTGGGGCCTATAGAGGTACACAGGTGTCTATAGGGCTGTCTATAGGGGGTCTGGGGCCTATAGGGGTACACAGGTGTCTATAGGGGTGTCTATAGGGGGTCTGGGGCCTATAGGGGTACATGGGGGTCTATAGGGGTGTCTTTAGGGGGTCTGGGGCCTATAGAGGTACACAGGTGTCTATAGGGGTGTCTATAGGGGGTCTGGGGCCTATAGGGGTACACAGGTGTCTATAGGGCTGTCTATAGGGGGTCTGGGGCCTACAGAGGTACACAGGTGTCTATAGGGGTGTCTATAGGGGGTCTGGGGCCTATAGGGGTACACAGGTGTCTATAGGGGTGTCTATAGGGGGTCTGGGGCCTATAGAGGTACACAGGTGTCTATAGGGTTGTCTATAGGGGGTCTGGGGCCTATAGGGGTACACAGGTGTCTATAGGGGTGTCTATAGGGGGTCTGGGGCCTATAGGGGTACATGGGGGTCTATAGGAGCAGGTGAGTGTCTATAACGGGGATGGGCCTCTGTAGGGTACATGAGCATATATAAGGGGTGCATGGGTGTCTCTAGGGAGAATGGGTGTCTATAGGGATGTCTATAGGGGTGCATGGGAGTCTGTATGGGGTATGGGTGTATATATAAGGGTATATGGTGTCTACAGGACCAGGTGGGTTGTCTATAGGACACCACATGGGTGTCTATAGGGGTGCCTGTGTGTCTATAGGGTTACAGGGGTGTCTATAGGTGTACATGGGTGTCTATAGGGCACATGGGTGTCTATAGGGTTACACGTGTGTCTATAGCGTGTATGGGCGTCTATGGGGGTGGATGGTTGTGCCTATAGGGTCTCTATGGGGTCCCTATGAGGTCTCTATGCGTCTCTATGGGGTCTCTATGGCGTCTCTATGGGGTCTCTATGGGGTCTCTATGGAGTCTCTATAGGGTTCCTATGGGGTCTCTATAGGGTCTCTATGGGGTCTCTATAGGGTCTCTATGGGGTCCCTATGGGGTCTCTATGGGGTCGCTATAGGGTCTCTAGGGAGTCTCTATAGGGTCCCTATGGGGTCCCTATGGGGTCTCTATAGGGTCTCTATGGGGTCTCTACGGCGTCTCTATGGGGTCTCTATAGGGTCTCTATAGGGTTCCTATGGGGTCTCTATGGGGTCTCTATAGGGTCTCTATGGCGTCTCTATAGGGTCTCTATGGGGTCTCTATGGGGTCTCTATGGGGTCTCTATAGGGTCTCTATGGGGTCTCTATAGGGTCTCTATGGCGTCTCTATAGGGTCTCTATGGGGTCTCTATGGGGTCTCTATAGGGTCTCTATGGGGTCTCTATGGGATCTCTATGGGATCTCTATGAGGTCTCTATGGGGTCTCTATGGGGTCACTACGGGGTCTCTATGGGGTCTCTATGGGGTCTGTATGGGGTCTCTGTGGGTCTCTATGGGGTCTGTATTGGTCTCTATGGGGTTTCTAGGGAGTCTCTATGGGTCTCTATGGGTCTGTATGGGGTCTCTATGGGGTCCCTATGAGGTCTCTATGCGTCTCTATGGGGTCTCTATAAGGTCTCTATGGGGTCTCTATGGGGTCTCTAGGGAGTCTCTATAGGGTTTCTATGGGGTCTGTATGGGGTCTCTATGGGTCTCTATGGGGTCTCTATTGGTCTCTATGGGTCTCTATGGGGTCTCTATGAGATCTCTGTGGGTCTCTATGGGTCTCTATGGGGTCTCTATGGGTCTCTATGGGGTCTCTATGGGTCTCTATGGGGTCTCTATGGGTCTCTATGGGGTCTCTATGGGTCTCTATGGGGTCCCTATGGGTCTCTATGGGTCTCTATGTGGTCTCTATGGGTCCCTATGTCTCTGTATGGGTCTCTATGGAGTCCTTATTAGTCTCTGTGGGTCTCTATGGGGTCTCTATAGGGTCTCTATGGGGTCCCTATGGGGTCTCTATGGGGTCGCTATAGGGTCTCTAGGGAGTCTCTATAGGGTCCCTATGGGGTCCCTATGGGGTCTCTATAGGGTCTCTATGGGGTCTCTACGGCGTCTCTATGGGGTCTCTATAGGGTTCCTATGGGGTCTCTATGGGGTCTGTATAGGGTCTCTATGGCGTCTCTATAGGGTCTCTATGGGGTCTCTATGGGGTCTCTATAGGGTCTCTATGGGGTCTCTATAGGGTCTCTATGGCGTCTCTATAGGGTCTCTATGGGGTCTCTATGGGGTCTCTATGGGGTCTCTATGGGGTCTCTATGGGATCTCTATGGGATCTCTATGAGGTCTCTATGGGGTCTCTATGGGGTCACTACGGGGTCTCTATGGGGTCTCTATGGGTCTCTATGGGGTCTGTATGGGGTCTGTATGGGGTCTCTGTGGGTCTCTATGGGGTCTGTATTGGTCTCTATGGGGTTTCTAGGGAGGCTCTATGGGTCTCTATGGGTCTGTATGGGGTCTCTATGGGGTCCCTATGGGTCTCTATGCGTCTCTATGGGGTCTCTATAAGGTCTCTATGGGGTCTCTATGGGGTCTCTATGGGGTTTCTATGGGGTCTCTATGGGGTCTCTATGGGTCTATATGGGTCTCTATGGGTCTCTATGGGGTCTCTATGGGTCTCTATGGGTCTCTATGGGTCTCTATGGGGTCTCTATGGGGTCCCTATGGGGTCCCTATGGGTCTCTATGGGGTCTCTATGGGGTCTCTATGGGTCTCTATAGGGTCTCAATGGGGTCTC
>NW_026638352.1:0-3728 GCF_028554395.1 Pezoporus wallicus | reverse complement strand
ATAACCCCGCCCAATCGCCGGCACCGCGCGTCTCATTTACATAACCCCGCCCCTTCACCTCCCATACCACACCCCCTTCCCGCTGGCCTCCCGCCCTCCCTCTCTTGCGCATGCGCCGTCTCCTTGGCGCCCCGGAAGTGCTCCACCGGAAGTGATTTCCTCCCCCCCGCCGTTTCCCCCCCGCCCCGGCGGCGGCAGCAGCAGCGGCGGCAGCGTTACCGGCGGAGCCTTTCCCGCTTCCGCCGACGTCACTTCCGCTCCGACGCCTCCCGGAAGGCCTACCCGAGGCCTCCTTCCCCATTGCCCCTCCGGTGCCGCCGCTTCCGCCTCCCCCGGGCCTCAACCGTGGGGCCCGGGGTCGGCTTTGGGGCCCGGACCGCGAAGCTGGCGGAGCTAGGCCGTACCGGAACCGGAACCGGAGGCACCGGAACCGGAACCGGCGGGGGGATGATGCGGACCCAGTGCCTCCTGGGCCTCCGAACCTTCGTGGCCTTCGCCGCCAAGCTCTGGAGCTTCCTCCTCTACATGCTCCGGCGGCAAGTGCGCACCGTGAGTAACGGGCGGGGGAACGGGGTTTTGGGGTGAATTTGGGCTCTTTTGGGGTCTTTGGAGCTTGTTACGGGGTGAAACGGGGTTGGGTTTGCGGGGGAAGCGGTTTTGGGGGGAATTCGGGCGGTTTTGGGGTCTTTAGAGCTTGGTTTTGGGGTCTTTTGGAGTGAACCGGGGTTGGGTTTGGAGGGTGAAGCGGTTTTGGGGTGAATTCCGGCTGTTTTGGGGTCTTTAGGGTCGGGTTTGGGGTTCCTTTGTGTTTGCTTTTGGAGGGGGAAGCGGTTTTGGGGGTGAATTCGGGCGGTTTTGGGGTCTTTAGGGCCGGTTTTGGGGTGAATTCGGGCAGTTTTGGGGTCTTTAGGGCCGGTTTGGGGTTCCTTTCTGTTTGCTTTTGGAGGGGGAAGAGGTTTTGGGGTGAATTTGGGCAGTTTTGGGGTCTTTAGGGCCGGTTTTGGGGTGAATTCGGGCTCTTTTGGGGTCTTTGGAGCTTGTTACGGGGTGAAACGGGGTTGGGTTTGGGGGGGGAAGCGATTTTGGGGTGAATTTGGGCTGTTTTGGGGTCTTTAGAGCTTGGTTTTGGGGTCTTTTGGGGTGAAACGGGGTTGGGTTTGGAGGGTGAAGCGGTTTTGGGGTGAATTCGGGCGGTTTTGGGGTCTTTAGGGTCGGGTTTGGGGTTCCTTTGTGTTTGCTTTTGGAGGGGGAAGCGGTTTTGGGGTGAATTCGGGCAGTTTTGGGGTCTTTAGGGCCGGTTTTGGGTTGAATTCGGGGTCTTTAGGGCCGGTTTTGGGTTCCTTTCTGTGTTTGCTTTTGGAGGGGGAAGCGGTTTTGGGGTGAATTCGGGCAGTTTTGGGGTCTTTAGGGCCGGTTTTGGGGTGAATTCGGGCAGTTTTGGGTTCCTTTCTGTTTGCTTTTAGAGGGGGAAGAGGTTTTGGGGTGAATTCGGGCGGTTTTGGGGTCTTTTGGTGTTGGTTCTAGAACTGGAACCAGTTTTAGGGTGAATTCGGGCTGTTTGGGGTTCTTTAGGGCCGGTTTTGGGGTCTTTAGAGCTTGGTTTTGGGGTCTTTTGGGGTGAAACGGGGTTGGGTTTGGAGGAGGAAGCGGTTTTGGGGTGAATTCGGGCGGTTTTGGGGTCTTTGGAGCTTGTTTTGGGGTGAATTCGGGCGGTTTTGGGGTCTTTAGAGCTTGTTACGGGGTGAAGCGGGGTTGGGTTTGGGGGGAAGCGGTTTTGGGGTGAATTCGGGTGGTTTTGGGGTCTTTAGGGCCGGTTTTGGGTTCCTTTGGGGTCCTTTCTGCTTGCTTTGGGATGGGGAAGCGGTTTTGGGGTGAATTCGGGCCGTTTTGGGTTCATTAAGGTCGGTTTTGGGGTCTTTTAGGCCCGTTTGGGGGTCTTTTGGTGTCTGTTTTGGAGGGGAAGGAATTTTGGGGTGAATTCGGGTGGTTTTGGGGTCTTTTGGTGTCGGTTTTGGGTTGAAATGGGGTGAAACGGGGTTGCTTTTGGAGGGGGCACGGCTTTTGGGGTGAATTCAGGTTGTTTTGGGTTCTTTTAGGGCCACTTTTGAAAGTGGAACCGTTTTTGGGGTGATTTCAGCTGCTTTTGGGCCTGTTTTTGGTGGGGGAAAGGCATCATAATGGTGGGGGGGGTGGAATGGTCCATTAGAGGCCTGGTGGGGGGGTTTGGGACCCCCCTCTTTATGTGTGATGGTGCTTCTCTCTATTATGGGGGGGTCCCATTCATTTTGGAACCCCCCTTTGGTTTGAATGGTCTCTTCCTCCCCTTTGGGGTCCCTCTATGCACTTCGCACTCTCCCATTTGCATTATGGGGGGGTCCCATTCATTATGGGGGTGCCCCCATTCATTTTGGACCCCCCCCTTTGGTTTGAATGGTCTCTTCCTCCGCTTTGGGGTCCCTCTATGCATTTCGGACTCTCCCATTTGCATTATGGGGGGGTCCCATTCATTATGGGGGGGTCCCCATTCATTTTGGACCCTCCCCTTTGGTTTGAATGGTCTCTTCCTCCCCTTTGGGGTCCCTCTATGCACTTTGGACTCTCCCATTTGCATTATGGGGGGGTCCTATTCATTATGGGGTGCCCCCATTCATTTTGTCTCCCCCCCCTTTGGTTTGAATGGTCTCTTCCTCCCCTTTGGGGTCCCTCTATGCACTTCGGACTCTACCATTTCCATTATGGGGGGGTCCCATTCATTATGGGGGTGTCCCCATTCATTTTGGACCCCCCCCTTTGGTTTGAATGGTCTCTTCCCCTTTGGGGGTCCCTCAATGCACTTTGGACTCTCCCATTTGCATTATGGGGGGGTCCCATTCATTATGGGGTGCCCCCATTCATTTTGCCCCCCCCCCTTTGGTTTGAATGGTCTCTTCCTCCCCTTTGGGGTCCCTCTATGCACTTCGCACTCTCCCATTTGCATTATGGGGGGGTCCCATTCATTATGGGGTGTCCCCATTCATTTTGGACCCTCCCCTTTGGTTTGAATGGTCTCTTCCTCCCCTTTGGGGTCCCTCTATGCACTTCGCACTCTACCATTTCCATTATGGGGGGGTCCCATTCATTATATGGGTGTCCCCATTCATTTTGGACCCCCCCTTTGGTTTGAATGGTCTCTTCCTCCCCTTTGGGGTCCCTCAATGCACTTTGGACTCTCCCATTTGCATTATGGGGGGGTCCCATTCATTATGGGGTGCCCCCATTCATTTTGTCTCCCCTCCCTTTGGTTTGAATGGTCTCTTTCTCCACTTTGGGGTCCCTCTATGCACTTCGGACTCTACCATTTCCATTATGGGGGGGTCCCATTCATTTTGGACCCCCCTCTTTGGTTTGAATGGTCTCTTCCTCCCCTTTGGGGTCCCTCTATGCACTTTGGACTCTCCCATCTCCATTATAGGGGGGGCCCATTCATTATGGGGATGCCCCCCCTCACTTTGGGGTCCCCCCCATAGGTGATCCAGTACCAGACCGTGCGCTACGACGTCCTCCCATTGTCCCCCATCTCCAGGAACAGACTCAGTGAGTTTTGGGGGGGGGGGGGGGGGGATGGAAGGGGGAAACTGCAATGGGGATGGAGATGGGGGAGGGCTTGGGGACCCCCTCATTGGGTTTAATGGGGTTTGGGGACCCCCCCATTGAGTTTAAGGAGCCCCCTCATTGGGTTTAATGGGTTT
>NW_026638351.1:0-2500 GCF_028554395.1 Pezoporus wallicus | reverse complement strand
CTATGTCCCATCCCTGTATCCCCATCCCCACATCTCCATGTCCCCATCATCACATCCCCATCCCCACATCCCCATCCCATCCCATCCCCATGTCCCATCCCTGTATCCCCAGCCCCACATCCCCATGTCCTCATCATCCCATCCCATCCCCACATCCCATTGCCCTCCAGCTTTAACCCCCCTCCTCTTATGGAAAGTGATGAGGATGCTTTGGGAATGATGTGCCATTCATTCCTTCGGGAATCCCTTATCCCAAAGGCCTCATGGAAAGGGATTTGGGATTGATGTGCCATTCATTCCATAGGGAATCCCTTATCCCAAAGGCCCCATGGAAAGGGATGAGGATGCTTTGGGATTGATGTGCCATTCATTCCATAGGGAATCCCTTATCCCAAAGGCCTCATGGAAAGGGATTTGGGAATGATGTGCCATTCATTCCTTAACGGATCCCTTATCCCAAAGGCCTCATGGAAAGGGATTTGGGATTGATGTGCCATTCATTCCTTAACGGATCCCTTATCCCAAAGGCCTCATGGAAAGGGATTTGGGATTGATGTGCCATTCATTCCTTAGGGAATCCCTTATCCCAAAGGCCTCATGGAAAGGGATTTGGGATTGATGTGCCATTCATTCCTTAGGGAATCCCTTATCCCAAAGGCCTCATGGAAAGGGATTTGGGATTGATGTGCCATTCATTCCATAGGGAATCCCTTATCCCAAAGGCCTCATGGAAAGGGATTTGGGAATGATGTGCCATTCATTCCATGGGAATCCCTTATCCCAAAGGCCTCATGGAAAGGGATTTGGGATTGATGTGCCATTCATTCCTTAGGGAATCCCTTATCCCAAAGGCCTCATGGAAAGGGATTTGGGAATGATGTGCCATTCATTCCATAGGGAATCCCTATCCCAAGAGGCCTCATGGAAAACGATTTGGGATTGATGTGCCATTCATTCCATAGGGAATCCCTTATCCCAAAGGCCTCATGGAAAGGGATTTGGGAATGATGTGCCATTCATTCCTTAACGGATCCCTTATCCCAAAGGCCTCATGGAAGGGATTTGGGATTGATGTGCCATTCATTCCTTAGGAATCCCTTATCCCAAAGGCCCCATGGACAGGGATGAGGATGCCTTGCAGTGGGTGAGAGCTCCATCAGGACCCCCAAGCTGGGGGAGCATCAGGGTGCACGTCAGCACCCAGCCCTGGCACCCATCGGAGCCGACGTCATCCCCATGGATCCCGGCTTAAACCCGGCACAGACGGGGCCATTGTGAGCCCTTGGCTCTGTCCTCAAGCCCTACCCATAGGCAAACAGCACCAGCACCACTCGTGACCCTGCTCAGCACCGCATCCTGCCCCATTCATCCCCCTGAAAGCTCAACTTGAGAGGGGAAAATCCTTCCCTGCTTTGCCCCAGTGCTTGCAGTGATTGATGGCAAATAAAACCCTATTGGTTTGGGGTGGAGGATGGAGTGGTTTGCACTGATTGATGGCAAATAAAACCCTATTGGTTTGGGGTGGAGGATGGAGTGGTTTGCACTGATTGATGGCAAATAAAACCCTATTGGTTTGGGATGGAGGATGGAGTGGTTTGGTGATTGATGGCAAATAAAACCCTATTGGTTTGGGATGGAGGATGGAGTGGTTTGCACTGATTGATGGCAAATAAAACCCTATTGGTTTGGGGTGGAGGATGGAGTGGTTTGCAGTGATTGATGGCAAATAAAACCCTATTGGTTTGGGGTGGAGGATGGAGTGGTTTGCAGTGATTGATGGCAAATAAAACCCGATTGGTTTGGGGGGGAGGATGGAGGGGTTTGCAGGGATTGATGGCAAAAAAAACCCAATTGGTTTGGGGTGGAGGATGGAGGGGTTTGCAGTGATTGATGGCAAATAAAACCCTATTGCAGTTTATTGGGGGGTGGATGGAGGATGGAGTGGTTTGCAGTGATTGATGGCAAATAAAACCCTATTGGTTTGGGATGGAGGATGGAGTGGTTTGCAGTGATTGATGGCAAATAAAACCCTATTGGTTTGGGATGGAGGATGGTTTGCAGTGATTGATGGCAAATAAAACCCTATTGGTTTGGGGTGGAGGATGGAGTGGTTTGCAGTGATTGATGGCAAATAAAACCCAATTGGTTTGGGGTGGAGGATGGAGTGGTTTGCAGTGATTGATGGCAAATAAAACCCTATTGGTTTGGGGTGGAGGATGGAGTGGTTTGCAGTGATTGATGGCAAATAAAACCCTATTGGTTTGGGGTGGAGGATGGAGTGGTTTGCAGTGATTGATGGCAAATAAAACCCTATTGGTTTGGGGTGGAGGATGGAGTGGTTTGCACTGATTGATGGCAAATAAAACCCTATTGGTTTGGGGTGGAGGATGGAGGGGTTTGCACTGATTGATGGCAAATAAAAACCCTATTGGTTTGGGGTGGAGGATGGAGTGGTTTGCACTGATTGATGGCAAAGAAACCCTATTGGTTTGGGGTGGAG
>NW_026638350.1:0-372 GCF_028554395.1 Pezoporus wallicus | reverse complement strand
TCCCATCCTGACTCCATCCCACTCCCACCCCGCTCCCATGCCGCTCCCACCCCGCTCCCATCCCAGCTCCATCCCGCTCCCATCCCGCTCCCATCCCGTTCCCATCCCATTCCCATCCCACTCCCACCCCGTTCCCACCCCGCTCCCATCCCGCTCCATCCCGCTCCCATCCCGTTCCCATCCCGCTCCATCCCGGCCCCATCCCGCTCCCATCCCCCTCCCATCCCGTTCCCATCCCGCTCCATCCCGGTCCCATCCCGCTCCCATCCCGTTCCCATCCCATTCCCATCCCGTTCCCATCCCGCTCCCATCCCGCTCCATCCCGTTCCCATCCCGCTCCCATCCCACTCCATCCCGGCCCCATCCGCTCCC
>NW_026638349.1:0-381 GCF_028554395.1 Pezoporus wallicus | reverse complement strand
CTCTGGTGCAGCTTGAGGCCGTCTCCTCTTGTCCCATCCCTTGTTCCTTGGGAGCAGAGCCCAGCCCCTCTTGGCTCCATCCTACTGTCAGGCAGTTGTAGGGAGCAATCAGGTCCCCCCTGAGCCTTCTCTTCTCCAGACTGAACCCCTCAGGTTCCTCAGCCCTTCCCCATCACCCCTGTGCTCCAGGCCCTGCACCAGCTCCGCTGCCCTTCTCTGGCCCCCCTCCAGCACCTCAATGTCTCTCTTGTAGTGAAGGACCCAGAATTGAACCCAGGATTCGAGGTGCGGCCTCAGTGCTCAGTGCAGGGGCACAACCACTGCCCCGGCCCTGCTGCCGCACTGGTGCTGATCCAGGCCAGGATGCTGGGAGCTTCCTGG
>NW_026638348.1:0-37135 GCF_028554395.1 Pezoporus wallicus | reverse complement strand
AACCAGTGGATCTGCTCGGGTAGGTCCCCGAATTCTGTCAGTCAAGTTCAATTCAGTCACCGGAGGTACCCATGCACTGCCTGCCAGGGCAGTCTCACTTCCAACGTCCATCTCCCCATAGCACGCACACACGATCCGTTTCCACAGAAGAGCCCGCCCCCACCTCCGCCCGCAGTTCCTCCTCCACGCTCCAAACACAGGATCTGCGCGAGCTCCCCATCTTTCCCCCTTGGTTTTCCTTTTTTTTTTTCTCATAGCTGCTCACCTGCTCTGCAGGCCCTGCAGATGCCTGCCTCTGCAGCAACCTTCTGGTTTAATCCTTCTTAACTCTGAATGTGAATGTGCTGCTTGTTGCCCGTGAGAGCAATCTCTTCCTCCTTACCAATATCAGATAGGACAGATGCAGAGGTGATCCCCTCAGCCGGTACCTATGTAGCATGATTTTCCAACCTATCTTCCTGATTACTGTTTTTTAACTTTAAACATCTTTCCCCAGTATCACAGGCTGAACATCTCAGCTTAACTTTCAGTTTTTCCCTGTCCTTTTCCAAAGACAAAATTAAGGAATCTGGCAGAGCTATATTAATTTTGCATTCAGTCTGTCACTCCGCGTGATTTCTTAAAGTGAAAAACATATCTGCATACATTACTTCATCCCACTTTCCTTGCCACCTCAAAACAAGATTAATTGTAACAATATATTATAGTTCAGAGTTCCATTTTTAGGCCATTTTTCCTGATCTTACAAAGTATACAAAGGCCACCATTGGTTACAATATTTTACCAATGTTTTCTTGTTTACCGGAGCCCCAGGAGACCCTCCAAGTTCTTTCCAGTGTGCCAAAATGCACCCAAAGGACTCTTTTTCAAGATCTATCCACTCTGCTGATTTTCCATTATCAATCTCACATTCACACACACATACACAAATGGGATCCCACAGACACACTCCACACAGTTACAACACTTGAGACAGAGACAGAGACTAAAATTCAACCAAACAAACAACAGTTAACAACACAGTTATAACATCCTGTCACCAGTACCAAAATCACAAGACCAAAATCATTACTGTAAAAAGCCACAAAATAAGACGAATACCGGTAGAATCAAAAGCAATGCATCCTAACCCCTACGGCCCAGACCATATTGCAACATTAATAGGGGGTTTCCTTGAACCCTTTATAGTTGACCAGCCTGTCAGTGTCCCAAGAAGGATGAGCCCCTTGTGCCTGACCAGCCTGTCTGCATCCCACTGTGGGACGTACTGGACAGCCCACTGTATCGGAGGGTGATTCGACTAACCTATTCAGGGACCCACACTGACAGCATCACTGAATCAAATCCCTTATGGGCTGTTGATAGCACACTGGACCCAAAACCATTTCCACAAGACACCCCCTGCGTCTTGTAGGACCCAAACCACAAGATGCCCCCTGCTTCTTGTGGCTGTATACCGGTAAAATCCTAAACCTTTTCTACAAGACGCCCACTGCATCTCTCAGGACCCAAACCACAAGATGCCCCCTGGTTCTTGTGGGTGCAAACCAAAAGGATGCTAGCAGCCGGGTATAAGCCTTTACCCACGAGATTTCCTATCTTGATTTACGGAAGGCTTCCAAACCTTGTGTACGCTTACCAAACAAACCCAATTACCAATTTAGTCTTTATGCAACATGCCCCCTGCATCTTAAAGACTAAATAAAAGAAAAGAATACCTTTTATGAGATGGTCCTTGTCTGCTCCCACAGTGGTCCGAATGAGTCAAGGGGTCCCTCCGGGAAAAACATCCGAGGGCCCTAGGGAGCTCTGTCCTCAGCGAGTCCTGCAGCAGTGCAGAGAGGGTCCCATCTGGGGTGCCAAATTGATTCAGAGAAAATTCCTGGAACAAACTCGCCAGAAGAGTTTCAAGTCGACAAGTAGGTATTCTTTATTGTGGTGCCGGGAGACACGGGGGATATCTCCTCCTAACATGTGTCCCTGAATTGCTATACAGGTCACCCTTATATGGTCACTGGGCATATTACATCATTTTCCAAAAAGTTTCTGGAATGCATACAAAAATGTGGTGGTCTTTAAGGGTCCTTTACTTTTCCCAACAAGCTTAATTAACATTAAAGACATAGCAATCATCCTGTCCTTTTACCTTTTAGTTTATCTGTGCCCACCCTGGACATCTGCTAGTCCCAGATACTCCCCATCCCCAGGTCCTGTCCTTCTATTCTGCTTTACTCACACCTTTTGTACTGAGGTCCTGAGGGTCTGAAACTATGTCAACTACCTTCAAGCATCACATATATTTTCCATTACAAAGCCATCAAACTTAACATTACTTAGAACTGATTACATTTTGTAATTTTGTGCCTCCTTGTCTCAGAGGCTACGTATGGATTATGATGCAGAGGGTTGACCAATGTACAGGGGGGTTGTACAAATGGGTTGTACGGGGGGGGGGGGGTATACAAGGGGGTTAGAGGAATTTGCTTGCTTAAACAAAAGTATTGTCTGTTGTAAATGCCTACTAAGCAGAACAAAGACACCTGGTTCTATTGATAAGGAAAAGCAGACACCTGATTCTATTGATAAGCAGCTATTGATAAGGAAAAGCAGATGCCTGAATCTACTGATAAGGGGGAGAAGCAGATGGTTTATGGCTGGGATACCGACCAAACCCTAAGGCCATACGTGAAGACTAATAGGTGAAAAGTTCAAGAAGAGGAAGACTCATTTACTTCATCTTGAAGACCCCTACCCACAGGAGAAAGACTCATTTACTTCATCTTGAGACCCCTGCCCATGACCAGAGGGGGCACTGCGCAGGTGCAGAGGACCTTCTGGCTCATTATAATACGAAGCGGGGATAGGACATGAATAGGTATAGGCGCGTTGTGCAACCTTATGAATATATATAACTTTAGAGAATAAATGTAAAGGGAAACAACACTGAGGCACGCATGACTTTGAGGAACTATCCCCCGTGTCTCCTGACGCCGCAATAAAGAATACCTGCTTGTCGACTTGAAACTGTTGGCGAGTTTGTTCCTGGAGTTTTCTTCGAATCAATATGAAGTGTTGGGCCATCTCACTGACATCTGATAGTTGAAGTTTAATGAAAAAATAACAGGAAGGTCTAATACTGGGTCTAATACTGGGCTCCTATTAATTACCTCATCTGTGGTGGAGCTTTTGCAACAGATTGCAGGATGTCAGTACCAAAGTGATTCAGTGCAGAGGGACTTGAATAGAAAGGTGACAGGTAAGTCTTCCTGGCTGGCAAGACTTGATTTAGAAAGCCCTGGAAATTCTGGTTCTCCTTTCCTGGCTTCCTTGAGATTCTGTTTATATGGTAACTGTAGCTAAGCAGGCAATTTCTAGGAGAGTAACGTCATCTTGCTGCTTAAGCCTGAACAGGGCGAGATGATTTAACTGAACAAAAATGTTCAGTAGCATCCTGAGCCTCACTTTCCAGAGATCTCCTGTCTTACTCTTCCAGCCAAGTGCAATAGAAAGGCAAATTAACCAATTACTCCAGAGAGATGGTGTGGGAACTGCAAGCTGTCCTGTTCCTGCTGTGTGGATAATTAAAGAAGAAGAATTGCTGATATTGATGCAGAGAGTTGACCGTTGTACAGGGGGGTTGTACAAGGGGGTTAGAGGAATTTGGTTGCTTAAACAAAAGTATTGTCTGTTGTAAATGCCTGCTAAGCAGAACAAAGTCACCTGGTCCTATTGATAAGGAAAAGCAGACACTTGGTCCTATTGATAAGCAGCTATTGATAAGGAAAAGCAGACACCTGAATCTACTGATAAGGGGGAGAAGCAGATGGTTTATGGCTGGGATACCGACCAAACCCTAAGGCCATATGTGAAGACTGAAAGGTGAAAAGTGCAAGAGGAAGACTCATTTACTTCATCTTGAAGACCCCTACCCACAGGAGGAAGACTCAGTTATTTCATCTTGAGACCCCTGCCTATGACCAGAGGGGGCACTGCGCAGGTGCAGAGGACCTTCTGGCTCATTATAATACGAAGCGGGGATAGGACACGAATATGTATAGGTGTGTTGTGCAACCTTATGAATATATATAACTTTAGAGAATAAATGTAGAGGGAAACTACACTGAGGTACGCATGACTTTGAGTAATTATCCCCGTTCATCTCAGCGCTGAATAAAAAGCATACCTACTTTACAACTTTAACGAGTTGTGGAGTCAATCCGCGCATCAATATCACACCTGGGTCCTGAGCAAGCCAGAGAGTGTTTGTGTGCATGGGTGCAAGGTCAGGCTGGAAAACCACCTGGGGAGTGATTGTTTATAGAATGGAATATACAGTGACTGAAGACAATCACTGTGATGGATGTGGTCTCTGTTTGGTTTCATAGCTCAGAACCGTATCTGTATGCTATATATTACAATGATATAGGGAGCAAAGAAGAACTGAACTGGAACTCATTGTGGAAGCATGGGGGGGGGGGGGGGGGGTGTTGAGCTTCTTTCTTTACAGATGCCGCAAATGGTGCTCTCCATGTGTGGCAACTAGACTGCTCAAGATCTGCTCTGGTGAGCAGTTTCCGAGATGGAGTGGAAGAGCTGATTTTACTCCAGGTCCTGTGATAACGAAGAATAATCCCTTTCACCACGACTTAAGTGTCCAACGCTGTGATGACCAT
This sequence comes from Pezoporus wallicus, assembly GCF_028554395.1. Classification (NCBI taxonomy): domain Eukaryota; kingdom Metazoa; phylum Chordata; class Aves; order Psittaciformes; family Psittacidae; genus Pezoporus; species Pezoporus wallicus. The sequence goes on along the minus strand of NW_026638348.1, from coordinate 32,462 downwards.
TAGAGGGGCCCTGCCTCCAGCCAGGGGGAGGTAGGGGACAATCGGATTTACTGGACTGTGTGGATCAGATGGCTTGGTACATCAGTCCCACAGAACTATAAGGCTCTAGTAGATAGCGGTGCACAGTGTACCCTGATGCCATCAAGCTGTCAAGGGGTGGAACCCATCTATATTCCTGGACGTTGCCAGATCCCCACAGATGTGATCAACAAGATAACAGCAATGTCTCCACCAACTAATAAGAAAGAAACACAAGCTTTCTTGGGTGCTGTGGGGTTCTGGAGAATGCACATCCCAAATTACAGTTCGATTGTAAGCCCACTCTATCATGTAACCCGGAAGAAGAATGATTTTAAATGGGGCCCTGAGCAACAACAAGCCTTTGAGCAAATTAAACGTGAGATAGTTCACGCAGTAGCCCTTGGACCTGTTCAGACCGGGCCAGATGTAAAAAATGTACTGTACACTGCAGCTGGGGAGAATGGTCCTACCTGGAGCCGCTGGCAGAAAGCTCCAGGGGAGACTTGAGGTCGACCCCTTGGCTTTTGGAGTTGGGGATACAGAGGATCTGAAGCCAGCTATACCACAACTGAGAAAGAGATACTGGCAGCCTATGAAGGGGTTCGAGCTGCTTCGGAAGTGATTGGCACTGAAGCACAGCTCCTCCTGGCACCCCGGTTGCCCGTGCCGGGATGGATGTTCAAAGGCAGGGTCTCCTCTACACATCATGCAACTGATGCTACATGGAGTAAATGGGCTGCACTAATTACACAATGAACTCGAATAGGAAATCTCAGTCGTCCAGGCATTCTAGAAGTCATCATGGACTGGCCAGAGGGCAAAGATTTCAGAATGTCACCAGAGGAGGAGGTGATGTGTGCTGAAGAGGCCCCACCATATAATAAACTGTCAGAAAGAGAAAAGCAGTATGCCTTGCTTACTGATGAGTCCTGCCGTATTGTGGGAAAGCATCTGAGATGGAAGGCAGCTGTATGGAGACCTGGACAACAAGTTGCAAAAACTGCTGAAGGAGAGGGTGAATCGAGTAAGTTTGCCCAGGTGAAAGCCATCCAGCTGGCCCTGGACATTGCTGAATGGGAAAAGTGGCCATTACTTTATCTCTATACTGACTCATGGATGGTGGCAAATGCCCTGTGGGGGTGGTTGAAGCAATGGAAGCAGAGCAACTGGCAACGCAGAGGTAAACCCATCTGGGCTGCTGCACTCTGGAAAGATATTGCTGCCCGGGTGCAGAACCTGGTGGTGAAGGTACGTCATGTAGATGCCCATGTACCCAAGAGTCAGGCCACTGAGGAACACCAGAACAATCAACAAGTGGATAAAGCGGCTAAGATTGAAGTGGCTCAGATGGACTTAGATTGGCAACATAAAGGTGAATTATTTTTGTCCTGGTGGGCCCATGACACTTCAGGCCATCAGGGCAGAGATGCAACATATAGATGGGCCCGTGATCGAGGGGTGGACTTAACAATGGACACTATTGCCCAGGTTATTCGTGAGTGTGAAACATGTTCTGCAATTAAACAAGCCAAGCGGTTAAAGCCTCTTTGGTATGGAGGACGATGGTTGAAGTATAAATATGGGGAGGCCTGGCAGATTGACTATATCACACTGCCACCAAGCCGCCAAGGCAAGCGCCATGTGCTTACCATGGTGGAAGCAACCACCGGGTGGCTGGAAACATACGCTGTGCCCCATGCCACTGCCCGGAACACTATCCTGGGCCTTGAGAAACAGATTTTTTGGCGACACAGAACCCCAGAGAGAAATGAGTCAGACAATGGGACTCATTTCCGAAATAACCTTATAGATATTTGGGCCAAAGAGCATGGCATTGAGTGGGTATATCACATCCCCTACCATGCACCAGCCTCTGGGAAAATCGAACAGTACAATGGGCTGTTAAAAACTACACTGAGAGCAATGGGTGGGGGAACTTTCAAGCATTGGGATACACACTTACCAAAGGCCACCTGGTTGGTCAACACCAGAGGATCTGCCAACAGGCATGGCCCAGCCCAGTCAGAACTTTTACATATTGTAGAGGGGGACAAAGTTCTTGCGGTGCATATGAAGAATTTGCTGGGGAAGAGAGTGTGGGTTATTCCTGCTTCAGGTAAAGGCAAACCCACTCGTGGGATTGCTTTTGCTCAGGGACCAGGATATACTTGGAGGGTAATTCGGGAAGATGGGAAAGTCCGATGTATACCTCAAGGGGATTTGAGTTTAGGGGAAAACAGCCAATGAACTTAATTGTATGCTGTTGCCTGCTGTGTAATACTCTTATAGCTCATCAACTAGATTTCTCCAGGTCACCAGCAACTAACCCTGACTTCCCTCCAACCATCATCCCAACAGAGAATGAACTTTGATAGAATGGGATGAGTTCTGCAGTAAAGGAATGACCAGCATCAGCAGGCAACGATCCAATACTGCACACAGCCTTTCCTGCCCTGAAAGATTGTTACAAGAGATGGAACCTGACATCATGGACCGAATGGACTCGGGAGCCAGTAGCGGCTACTGAGCAACCAAAACAAACTGATGTTAACCCTTTTCATGCTGCTACTGCCCCTAAACTTAATCTCCAAGAATTTTTGCTGGGGTGGGAGTCTCCTAAGGAGGAGAGTGTAACTCCAAATAAATACCCACCTCCGCCACATATACCACCCCTTGCATCGCTCCCTCTGGAGCTGCAAAATGAGTGGAACTGGGGACAATGGACAAAATCCTTAGATAAGCAATTGCAGGACTTGCGGGACCGTCTGGATAAGTTAGGGGAGGAGAGGCAGCAAGCCCCAGAAAAAACAGAAAAAAAACAGATAAGATCAGTCCGTGTGATGTGCCGTTACCACCAACTCCTACATCTAATAAAGCCAATCCGAGTGCCATGAGATGGTGAGGCTGTATTCAGGATGCAATCATAGGCAGTACTATTTTACCGGTAGATGTTCCCGCTGCATTCCCTGTTATTATAAATTCTCAGGGACAGTCTGTCTGGACTCCTATGGACTGGAAAGCTATGAAAGGAATTAAGGGAGCAATTACTCAGTATGGGTTGTCTTCCTCATATACACAGCAAATGTTATCTGCTTTCTTTTCTAGTAATGTTACTCCAAATGATTGTCTCAGAGTGGCTGCAATTTTATTAACTCCTTCACAGCTCCTACATTTTAAAAGTGGGTTTGAGGAGCTTGCTGCAAGGGCTGCAGATGAGAATTCAGAGTGTAATCCTCATCACCCTTTGCACGGTGTTTCATCTGAAATGTTACTGGGAAAGGGACAATTTCACCCTGATGGAGTACAAGCTTGTATGAAAATTGAAGTTTTACAGCAAGCACAGCAATTGGCTTTAGCTGCTCTGAAAGCTGTGCCGGAAGCGGGAAAACCTAATCCTTCATATACATCAGTAAAGCAGGGACCTACTGAGCCCTATATGCAATTTATTGACAGATTGACAGAGGCTATCGAAAAGAATATTGATCTGGCATTTAATGCTAAAGAATCCATGCTTATGTCTCTGGCTATGGAAAATGCTAACCCAGCTTGTAAGCATATTTTGCAGGTTTTGCCAAAATCTGCTGGTCTTCAAGAAGTGATGGATGCACGTTCTCAAGTAGGCACAGTAGAGGAAAAGGCTGGATCCATGGCTACTGCCTTCGCCGCTGCTGTTAAACCCCTTCTACAACAAGGTCAGGGTGATCGTGGGGGTACTATAGGACAAACTATTATTGAACGAACACATCAAACTTTTAAACAACTGTGGGAAAAACAAAAAAACGGGGGAAGAAGGATGTACACCGGTAGCAAGGATACAGAAAGCTGTATATGTTATGAATTTTGTGCAATTGACAGGAGACTTTAATGACCCCCCTGCTATAATACATGGTCCAGCATTAGGTTCAGGTTATATGACTAAAACTCTGGGTATTTTGGCCCAGTACAAGGATTTAGAAACCAGCATTTGGAAACGTCCTGTGAAAGTAAAACTAACTGTTCACGGTTATATGTGTATAATTACAGATTCTGGTCTGTGGTGGGTGCCGGCTCGATGGGTGAAACTCTGGAAAGAGCCAGCACCACCCCAGGACAACCCCCTTGTCAGTGATTGAATTAATTGAAATTTCAGCTTAGGACTTCCGTTTTATGGATGTTTTCAGTCCTTCTTAAAGTGAAGGGAGCGATCTTTTTTACGTTAAAGTAAAAAAAAAAAAAACAAACAAAAAAAGCAAAACAAAAACAAAAAAAAACACACCATCCACCACCACCCCCCCACCCCCCCCGAACCTACAGCGAGACAAACACGGAATACAGGTGTATTGTGTGCGTTTTCAGTGGTGGGAAGGTCATTCGTATGTTCTTATCAGGGGTATTTGGCATACTGTGACTCATTTAACGCAGTCTTTCTGTGATACTTATGAACTAGAAGTTGGTAAAAATAAGCATGTCCAGGTTTCTATCTACCTTTGGAGACCTTTATAGATACTTCTGGCCACTTTTTCCAGCACAGGCTGCCCACCTGTGTCGGAATGAGTGTGCATTTTGGTCAGTATAAAAGCCCAAGCCTCGTGCGCTGTGGAGGAGGCAAAGCCTCTGTGGGGACCCCCGCTAAGGTTGAGCCTGCCACCTCACACTGCAATGATGCTTCTCAGAGCTGGTTTCCTGTTAGTCTCCACAGGGTCCTTATGCCACATTCTGTACGTGGGACTGTAGTGGAAGTGATGATTGTCTGGATTTTGTGCTTCAAATATTGTAGTTGTGTGGAGTGTGCTTGTGGGATCCCACACGCGTGTGTGTGTGTGTTGAGGGCAATCGGTGTTTTATGTATTGTTGGGTTCATGTAAAAGTTTTTAACGGGTAGCTGTTTAACATTTTGGGCATGAAAGGGTTAATGTAAAATTGCAGCTGCCGGCAGGTATTTATAGTTGCTGCTGAAGCAGGCAGGCAGCTGCAGCTGCTGCCGAGGAGGCAGGCTTTTGCAGCGATAAAAAAAAAAAAAGGGGGGGGGGGAAAGAGTTGATGCAGCAAACTCCACAACAGTTAACAATGTGCAGTTTAACCTGTCTGCTTCTCAAGAACTGATACCATGGGGGAGGGGGTATATTTGTGTCCTCCTGCCTACAGGTCCATGATGATTGCCTGCAAAGTTTGTCAAGCCTTGCCATGAGCTGGACAGACGAATGGAACAACCTGATGCCTCAGCTAGAGGAGCTGATCGTGAATACCCCAAGCAGAATGAGATAGAGGAAGAGAAAAACTAATGACTGCAAAACACCACTTGGGGGCAACTGAAAAGTAACATCCTGAATATGTGTGCTTGTAAAGTAGCTATTATTAGAGGCTGTGATTTTGTGTGTAAAACCACCTGTATTTACTAGCCAGTTGCTAATGAGGAACTACACCTTGAATTGTATAGATTTGTCACTTGTAAAAGAGATGTTAGAGTATGGAAATTTGCAGTAGCTGCTAGAAAATGCTAAGGCAAAAGCTAGAAAGATTTTAATACATGGTAGTGTTATAAAGCGGTGATGGAACAAATTAAGAGGGTGGGAGAATTCCACTGGTAAGAAATTTCTTTGGATAGTCCCTCGCTGCCATCAGCATCTTCAACATGCTGCTTCACCCTGTAATAGTTACTCTGCTAATGTAAATTTGTGTGTGCCTTGCTGTAGTAGCAACCTGTTACTGGATGAAGCAGGTGAAACTCTGCATTGACAACAAGGTGGTAGGACTGAGGCTGACAAAATGCCTGCTACCACAATCAAGGGCAAGACTGGGTTGGCCTCTGTGTTTGCCACCAAGAAGAACCTTTAGCTCCGCTGTTGGCTGCAACCCAGCAGGCGTGGAGCGGTGGGGACACAAGCCATGCCAGACCTTGATGTGAAGGATGGCCTCCCCTGCTATCAGAGAGCCATACAGCAGAAAAAAGGGGCAGTCCCAGCAGCCTGTAGTCGGCATATATTGGAGATATGATCTAGGCCAAATCCCCTGCTCCAGTAGAGTCGTCCAAAACATATATAAAGCAAAAAGGGGGAGATGTGGAGGCAGTGTTCTTTCAGGAGAATGGATAATTGGTACATAAACTCTGAAAATCCTGAAAGATACAGCAAGGCCATGAGAGGCCCGAGGAAGCCTAAACAAGCAAGATAAGAAGAAGCTGGATTTCACCAAGTTAATGAGAACTGTGGACTGTTGGCAAGCTTTTAAGGTCAAGTTCCCACACCTGTGCTTAACCAATTATATGCTAGTTGCAAAGGGTCTTCAGGACATGTATCCAATCATAATATGCCAAATCACTGTAAGTGTGTGTGAGAAATAGTATTTAAGGGGTTTAGGCTTTGTAATAAACGGCTTTTGTCTGATCATATTGATCTCTGACTGAGTCCATATATTTTCTGCGGCACAAGAGAAATAAAAATTTAGCCTCTGCCTTAAATGGCAGTTGTAGAATTCCAAAAGGTCAAAAACTAGCACAACTTGGTTTTATTCCATACTGTTCCATTCTTTGGCCATTTTTCCTGATCTTCCAAAGTATACAAAGGCCACCACTGTTTACAATATTTTCTCAACATTTTCTTATTTACCAAGCCCCCAGGAAACCCTCTCAGTTCTTTCCAAAGTGCCAAAATACACCCTAGAGGACTCTTTTTTAAGATTTCTCCACTCTGTTGATTTCCCATTATCAATCTCGAATTCACACGCACACTAGGGATCCCACAGACACACTCCACACAGTTACAACACTTGAGACAGAGACTAAATTTCCATCAAACAAGCAACAATTAATAACACAGTTTCAAAGGACATCATATGCTTCGTCCGTCTCCAAAGGCTGTCCACATCGAGAACACGGAACCACAGATCAGGATTCCACACTCGCTTCATAGCTCTGCCACATCTCGCTCACGCAAAACACTCATTCACACAAAGGCCCGTATCCCAGTCACTCACTTCACACAGAATGTTATCTAAGCCAATAACTGGTAACACATAAATCTTAAGCCAGTGTTTACCCCCCAAAGGTTCGTAAAGCTGTTAGTACAGTTACCCTTCTATCGATACCCTACCAAACCAAACCAAAGTTACCCTTGTATTGATACCCTACCAAACCAAACCAACCCTTGGGGCGAGCACCTGTGATCTTTACCTCACGTAAGACGTCTCCTTACAACTTATAGGTATCCCCTTTACCTGGTTCAAACACACTTGATGATTCACTAGTGATGGTCCTTGTCTGCCCTTGCGGTAATCTGAGTGAGTGGGGGAGTTCTCCCGAGAAATCTCAGGGGTGCCCAGAGTAGTCCTGTCCTCAGCAGATCCCGCAGCCGGACAGAGTTGGTCCCATCTGGGGTGCCAAATAGAAGCATGGAATCAGACTCTACAACTCAAAGAGAGTTATAAAGTAGGTATGTTTATTACGGCATTCGGTGCAAGGGGGGATCGCTCCTCCTAACTTGCACATCAAGGGGTTAAGCGAGCAGATATTTATTACACACAATATCTAATATTCATTAGATTCCGAGAGAGTGGTGGGACTATTACAATTAGTTCTAGGAACTCATTATCATAAGTCTCCTCCTTTTGGAGCTTGGGCACTGCCCTCCAGTGGTCACGGGCAGGGTTCTTCAAGATGACGTAAGTAGTCATTCTTACGATGTACTTTTCACCTTTGGCACAGTTGGATGACCCAGTAATCACAAAACTAGCTGAAACCAGCCATATCTGTAACTTTCTGATAGCTGACAAAGTTTTAGAACAGTGTGACCTTCGTACAAAATTTATTGCAAGCAGAACAGGACAGGCAGACAAGGAATATCCTAAGCTAGCAGATGTTCAGGAGGCACTGTCTCCAAACTAACTGATAATTAGAAGGATGGTAAGAAATTATTCACTCATTAGAAGGATGGAAAGAAATAATTCACTCATGTTAGTAAGACTACTAAATTCTGTTATCACACCACAGACTTACAACACATTGTTCTCTATCTTAGACCTAAGTTAAGTTAAAAGTATTTTAACCCTATGTTTTCCAGGCACTTGCTTTCCTTATATCACCAGGAAATGGCGACTTTTGCAAGATCTGCATGCAATAAATAATACTACGATTCCAGCTGACTTTTTTTTCATTATTGATTTGAAGGATTGATTTTTTTACAATTCCTTTGCAACCTTCAGATTGTGGTCATTCTGCTTTTTCTGTGCCTTCAGTCATCTGTGCTGCTCCCATGCAAAGATATCAATGGACTATTTTGCCACAAGGAATGATGAACAGACCAACATCTGTCTGCTAGTAGTTTCCACAGCTATATCACCAACTAGGTATGTATTTCCTGAACTGATAATTTATCCTTATATGGATGACATTTTGGTCTGTGCAGAAACGGAACAGTATTTAGAAACTACTGTTAATCATTTAACAGAAAACTTTAGTTGTTTTTGACTACAAATTGCCCAGGAAAAAATACAAAGAATGCCATCCTGGAAATATTTGGGTTGGGTGCTAACTGAAAGAGCAGTAAAGCCTTAGAAGCTAAAACTGGCAAACAAAATCACAAATTTGAATGATTTACAGCTCTTAGGTACTATTAATTGGGTGCTTCCTATGTTGGGTATTACTAATGTCAACCTTGAGCCACTCTTTGATTTATTATGAGGGGACTCAGACTTCAATTCTTCTAATTAACTCACCCCTAAAGCTATTGGCACTTTGAATACTGTGACTCAAAAAACTGAGATGCTACAGGCACATAGAGTGCATTTACACTTGCCGATTTCTCTGCTCGTTGTTAATATGAAACGAAAGCCATTAGGAGTTATGTGTCAAATCGACAGTAACTCTGTCTACTTTTTTGAATGGCTTTTTTTACCACATACCCAGAGAAAGACTGTGACAGAACCATTAGATATGATTGTTGACTTAATCACCAAAGGCCATATGAGGGTTCAACATTTAACAGGCAACGACCCTGCAGAATTCTATTTACCATTAACTGTAACAGACTTTCAGTTACTTTTTTCTCAGTTTGCTTCTTTCCAAATTGCGTTAGCAGACTTTACAGGAAAATTTTTTTATGGTACTGCAGAACATAAATTGCTAAAAGCTGTTCCAGGTTTTGATCTACAGGAGCGATTTATAGTCCAAACGCAACCCATTCAGGATACTAAAAGCATTTTTGTTGATGGCTCTGAAAAAACTGTCAAAGTTGCTGTAGTTTGATTTGAAAATGATTCCTGGCAATCCTCTGTTATACATGTGGATGGCTCTATGCAGCTTGTTGAAATTGCTGCAGTCTTCCATGGGCTACAGCTGTTCCCTACAGCATCCTTAAATACTGTTTGTGACTCAGAATGTGTTGTTTGGTTTCTACCACTCCTTCCTTTTAGTGTGTTAAAAGAAATCAGTAACCGTGCACTTTTTGACATTTTGCTGAAGCTACAACATTGTTTAGAAACTAGTAATTATTCTGTTTTCATTGGACATATTAGATTGCATTCTAACCTGCCTGGCCCTTTAACTGCGTGTAACAATATAGCAGATTCCTTGATTGCTAACACTGTTCAGTTTACTTCTGCAGCTGCTTCACATTCCTTTTTTCATCAGAATGCCTCTGCTTTGAAGAAACAGTTTAACCTGTCTTCTTCTCAAGCAAAGCAAATTGTCAGGCCTTGCCCTGACTGTCAGTCAACAGCTCAATCCTCAATTGCCATGGGTGTAAATCCTTGTGGCTTAAAGGCAAATGAGATTTGGCAAACAGATGTTACACACATTGCTTCCTCTGGTGCCTTTAAATATGTGCATGTGTCTGTTGACACATTTTCGCATATGATTTCAGCCTCTGCCCATAAAGGAGAGAAGGCTTGTGATGTTATCTGACATTTAACATGTGGTGCTGTGACTTCATTCAGGCCAAGATAGTCTACTGTTACTTTCCTCTCTCTGTTAGACATTTGCACTGGCCATAAGGGGTTAATAAAAGGTGAGCGGGTCCTTCTGATCACTCCCTGACTCTCCAGTCTACGGATCAGCTGATGGATGGGAATTAGGGAATATCAGTTGGTGCGATCTTGCCACTGGTGCACTGTTGTGTTCAGAATTGGCACTTGTTGTTCTTTGACCTTCAGCAACCCCACAACAGAAGGATCCTCTGAGAGACCAGGCAAGGTGGACAGCTGCTTCATTGCCTCCGTCTCCAAGGCAGCTATACCAAAAGCACATTGGTATCTTTTTGGGTCTTTGAAGTACCCTCTCTTGAGGTAGCCTATGTCGAGGATGCATGTAGCCTCTGGACCAGTCAGGATAGGGTGCTTTTGCCACTCCTTCCCAGTCAGGTTGATTTCAGCCTCCAGTACAGTCAACTCTTGGGATCCTCCTGTCACTCCAGAAATATAAATGGGCTCCACCCCTTGACAGCTTGATGGCATCAGGGTACACTGTATCTACTAGAGCCTTATAGTTCTGTGTGTCATGGTTTATACCCTAGCCAGACAGCTTGTTCACTCACTCCCAGTGAGTGGTGCCGGGCTGAGAGCAATTGAGCCCCCCCCCTCCCCCGGGGCTCTCCCCTTCCCCGCTCCCGTGAGGGATGGGGAGGAGGATCGAACGAGTGCAACTCCCACGGGTTGAGACAAGAACAGTCCAGCAACCAATGTACAACACAAATCACCACCGCTACCACCACTGACAACAGTGATAAGAGTAAATAACAAGGGAAGAGAATACAATACCACTCGCCAAGAACCAAGTCCAACCCAGAAGCCCCTGAAGCCCCTGTCCTTCTGGGTAACTGCCAGTCACTGAAACACAGCTCCTCCTGACACTGCTGTTGCCCGTGCTGGGATGTTCAAAGGCAGGGTCTCCTTTACACATCATGCAACCAATGCTCCATGGAGCAAGTGGGCTGCACTAATTACACAACTAGCTCTAATAGGAAATCCCAGTCATCCAGGAATCCTAGAAGTCATCATGGACTGGCCAGAGGGCAAAGATTTTGGAATGTCATCAGAGGAGGAGGTGATGTGTGCTGAAGAGACCCCACCAAATCATAAACTGTCAGAAAGTGAGAAAGGACCTTAAGATCATTCAGTTCCAACCCTCCTGCCACGGTCAGAGACACCTTTCACTAAGCTATGTCATCCAAGACTTCAGCCAATCTTGCCTTGAACACTGCCAGGAATGGAGCATACATTTTCTCATCAAGCAACACCCCCAAGTCCTTCACCACAGGGCTGCTCTGAATCTCTTCTCTGCCCAATCTGTAGCTGTGCCTGGTGATTTGTCCTGGGTTTAGCAGTAGCAGTGAATTTTTTCCTTCTTGGTAGCTGGTGCAGCGCTGTGTTTTGACTTTCAGCCTGGAACAGTGCTGATAATACCCATGTTTTCAGCTGTTGCTAAGTAATGTTTACCCTGACCAAGGACTTTGTGAGGCTCATGCTCTGCCAGGGAGGAGGGGAAGCCGGGAGGAAGCAGAGACAGGACACCTGACCCAAGCTAGCCAAAGAGGTATTCCATACCACAGCACGTCATGCCCAGTGGGGTAACTGCGAGTTACCTGGAAGGACATGGGTCTTCTGGGTTTGACTCGTTTTTCAGCGGGGAGTATTGTATTCTCTTCCCTTGTTATTTTCTCTTATCATTGTTGTTGTTGGTAGCGGTGGTGATTTGTGTTGTACATTGGTTGCTGGACTGTTCTTGTCTCAACCCATGGGAGTTGCACTCTTTTGATTCTCCTCCCCATCCCTCTGGGAGTGGGAAAGGCGAGAGCCCCTGGAGGGGGGGGAGGCCTTGATTGCTTCCAGCCGGGCACCACTCACTGGGAGTGAGTGAACAAGCTGTCTGGCTAGGTTTTAAACCACGACATGATTTCCCCTACCCAGGTGTAGGACCTTGCTCTTGGCTTGGTTAAACTTCATCAGCCCACCGCACAAGCATGTCATAGTCCCTCTGGATGGCATTCCTTCTCTCCAGCATATCAACCGAACCACACAGCTTGGTGTCATCAGCAAACTTGCTGAGGGTGCACTCAATCCCACTGTCCATGTCACCCGCAAAGATGTTAAACAAGACCGGTCCCAACACTGATCCCTGAGGGACACCACTCATTACTGGTCTCCAACTGGACATTGAGACATTGACCACAACTCTGTGTGTGGCCATCCAGCCAATTCTTTATCCACCGAGTGGTCCACCTATCTAATTGATGTCTCTCCAATTTACAGACAAGGATGTCATGTGGGACAGTGTCGAATGCTTTGCACAAGTCCAGGTAGATGACATCAACTGCTCTACCCCTGTCCATCAGTTCCTTAGCCCCATCATAGAAGGCCACCAAATTGGTCAGGCAGGATTTCCCCTTAGTGAAGCCATGCTGGCTGTCACCAAGCACCTTGTTTTTTTCATGTGCCTTAGCATGCCTTCCAGGGGAACCTGCTCCCAGATTTTGCCAGGCACAGAGGTGAGACTGACTGGTCTGCAGTTCCCTGGGTCATCCATTTTCCCGCTTCTTGAAAATGGGGCTTATATTTCCCTTTTTCCAGTCATCAGGAACTTCACCTGACTGTCACGATTTTTCAAATATGATGGCCAGTGGCTTAGCAACTTCATTCGCCAGCTCCTTCAGGACCTGCAGATGGATTTCAACAGGTCCCATGGACTTGTGCACATTCAGGTTCTTAAGATGGTCTCGAACATGATCCTCTCCTACAGTGGGACTAAGGTCTTCATTCTCACAGTCCCTGCATCTACCTTCCGAGACTTGGGTGGTGTGGTCAGAGCCTTTGTCAGTGAAGACTGAGTCAAAGAAATCAGTAAGAGCCTCAGCCTTCTCCAAATCCAGGGTAGCCAGTTCTCCTGATAGCTTCTGGAGAGGGCGCACATTGTCCCCACTCTATATTATGTTTGCTACATACCTATAAAAGCCCTTCCTGTTATCTTTCACATCCCTAGCCAAGTTTAATTCTAACTGGGACTTAGCTTTCCTGACTAAATCACATTTCCAACCAGCCCCTCCCTGTTGGCGAGCACCAGGTCAATCATGGCACCTCTCTTTGTCTGCTCCTCTACCACTTGCAAGAGGAAGTTGTCTTCCACATTCCACACAGTCGAGGAACCTCCTGAATTGCATGTGCTGGGACATACTGTCCCTCCCAACAGGAGCATGTGGCTGCTTCTGTCTATCTATAGAGAGCTTCATTCACAGAGTCCTCCTGATTGGGCAGCCTATATCATATCCCCACAGTAATGTCCTCTATTGCACTTCTCCCTTTGACCCTCACCCACAAACTCTCTGTTGATGGATCACCTGTCCCCAGACAGGGGTCCATACTCTCCTGCCTATCACTGATGTAAATAGCTACACCCCCTACCTGCCTGGCCTGTTTTTCCTAAAGAGCCTATAACCTTCCATTTCAACACTCCAGCCATAGGAGGCATCCCACCATGTTTCTGTGATTCCAACAATGTCATATCCCCATAGATGTGTACACATCTCAAATTCCTCTTATTTATTCCACATACTACAGGCCAAATCCCTGAGCAAGAGCATGACAAGGAAAAAAGCTTGCTTGTGGGAAGGGTGTGGAGCAAATCCCATCTCTTCTTTTTTGAGCCTGTATTAAGGTAAACAGGAATGTGTGTACCTTGCAGAGAGAAACAGAATGCATCCAGCTCTTCACTCCTTCCTCGGTTCCACCATCAGCTGGAAGAGCCTGCATGCTGCCTGACTGCTTGTGGTATGGGGCAGAAGCAGCCATCAGTGGAAAGAGTCCGTTTTTTATCAGTCCCCAGGCAGCAGGGCTTGTTCTGCAAGGTGCTGAGCACCCCAGCCCACTGCAGGACACTAAATACTTACTTGCATGTAAAGGTGAAGTGTACAAGAGGCAGCACCTTCATAACTAAGAATGGAAAAATCCATTTGATTTGCTAAATGTCTTCTGATCTTAACAAAATGCCCCTACCAGGTGCCAGTAAAGGTGAGGGACTTTGAAAGGTGTTTCTACAGCTGCTTCCAAGCTCCCTTATGAATTTTGTTGATAAGTGTTGCTTGCTCCTTGCTCTTTGTTGATGCTCTAAATAAAGGCTTACAGGGCTGTGGTAGAAACAAGAATGTGATGTTTGAAGATAAATGGTTTGCTGTCTCCTTCTGTTTCAGGAGGGAGATATTTGGCCATATTCTTCACTTGAAATCCATGTGATCTTTAAGCCCAAAGAAGCCAGAGTCTATCAAGAGAAAGTCTACTGCAGCATCTCAGGTACAGCTCCTTCCTCCTGCTCCTGTTCCCACAGTGAAGGCACAAATACCCTTCCAACCCACTCGGATCTCATGTAGTTCTGGAGTGCTCAGCAGGGCAGTGCTGGCATGTGCTCCTGTCCCTGTGGTTTCCAAGTGGTCTCCTGTCCAAGGCCAGGGTCTGGGATGCCTGGCTCTGGATTCCTGATCCCAGAACAGTCAAAGCAGTGAAGGGATAAGCTTTCCTGACATGGGTTTGCCAGCATTTGCTCTGCTGGGAGGTGTCTGTAAAGGCCAGAGAGCTACACAGCAGAACAGCTTTAGTGAATGAGCACCAGGCCCCTGTAGACCATTTACCTCCAAGCTGAGTCTTTCTTATGTGGCTGCACACGGCAGGAGCTGAGTTGGGAATGTGCTCCCTGAGCCTGGGTCACCTCCCTCTCCCCACAGGCTGCCAGAGCTGGGGGGCTGAGACATGCTGATATGTGGTCTGTGGAAGGACCAGCCCTGGCCAGCTTGTGCTGCTGCCCCTGCATGGCACTTGTTACCTTGGGGCTCTCAGGCTGGTGCATCTGGGTGGTGTTGCATGGGGTTTGCTGTGGTGGGCAGGGTAAGCACCCTCCTGGCAATGGGATCTGAGCACTCTGCTCAACAAACCTGATGTTTGTCCTGTCCTACAGATGTGCTGTCAAGCCTTCTTCTGAGAGCAGTGATCACTGATGCCCCTGAGCTTATCCCATCCTTGCCCTTAAAGAGGTGATTGCTTTGCTGTTCTAGAACGGGCTGCTTAGTTCAGGTTTCTTTGTCCTTCCTTTCTTCTCTGCATGGTGCTGCTTAAGGTGTTCTTCAGGAGTGGGAGATGGCTGCCAGATTCCCATTCAGGGAACACTGTGGGTTTCCCCATTGAAGAGGAAGAGGTGTGAGGCCTGTGGTCCTCCAGCAGACAGGCTCCTGTTCTGGAGGGTGCTGAAATCACAGCTCCAGCTGCTCTGTTGCTTTCCTCACTGCCACAAGCTGACAGATACAAATGTCATGAAACAGCTTCTTATTTATACAGCTGGGTTTACTTAGCAAATGTCACTTCCAGTAATTATCCAGAGCTTGCGTTAACAAACTATCTTCCTGCTGTCCTGGGTTCAGCCATATCAGTTATTTTTCTTGTTAGTAGCTGGTGCAGTGCTGCGTTTTCAACTGCTTTTTTTTATTGTACCTTAGTTACTGTACTGTTCTTATCTCAACCCATGGGAGTTACATTCTTTCGATTCTCCTCCCCATCCCTCGGGGGGGGGGGGGGGTGAGCGAGTGGGTGCGTGGTGCTGAGTTACTGCCTGGGCTTAAACCATGGCAGTCCTTTGTGGTGACCAACATGGGGCTTGAAAGTTTGAGATAAGGACAGATCTCACCAGAGTGTATCTAATCATATTTGTGATAAGCATTCATAGTTTTGGATTAATAGTCACTCATCACAATGCTGATTTATTGGCTCTCAGAGTTGTTGTGCTTGGTCTCAGAGTTTCAGCACGTCGTACCTTACTTGCAGCCGGTATTTGCTGGTTTAGTGTTTATCAGCTTTGGTGCCTGGGCTAAGGTTCTTGTTTCACTGTGTTTTATGGTAATGACTTGTAATACAGTAGACTCATTGATTATGAAACTGATCTGTTATACGTTCTCAGCATGGCCATCACCTCTACACTTGGGAGGCGTGTAATGGGAATTGTTAACAATTACACATCTTTTTTTTTCCCTTCCCTCAAGGGGTCAACCTATGGAAGAGACATTCCCTCACACCCTCCGCTCCCCCACCAGGCTATTTACAGTAGTAGTAGATTCTGGGAATGTTAAAGATCTTGAATATCCTTTCAATGACTTTGCAAGCAGTCTGCTCCTTTTGCTGGGAACCAGCATGCTGCTGCATACGCTGCATGTGTTTTGCCTATGGCGTGACCATCCTGAGAACGCCCGATCCTGTCTGATCTAGAAGCTAAGAAGGATACGGCTGGGGTCTTGTCTAAGGTTAAACGGCTATTTAAGAATACCACCAAGAGATCTTCCCTGAGGCTGGACAGTCAGAGTAGCAGGGTGTGGGGGATCATATGGGCAAGCATTTAAGCCAGTGGGACCCTCCAGTGCTTTGGAATTTCACTTCTGAACAAATGTGGAATCAAGAAAAATTAGCAGAACACTTAGATGAGATATGCTGTCACCCTGGCAATACCAGAGAGGGACAACTTACCACAGTGTGCTCGGGCTTGGCCTACACCTACAGAGCCTTGTTCTGTAAGGAGCAGGAAAAAGATGTCTCTGGATCTGATGGCAAAGCAACAGACACTGCAGCTACTCAAACCCCAAGCATAGCAGCTCCCTCAACTCCAGCAACAAGCACAGCAACTATGTGTGGGAACTGCAAGCCATCCTGTTCCCGCTATGTGGATGATTAAAGAAGAATAATTGCTGATAGTGCACCTGGGTCGTGAGCAAGCCAGGGAGTGTTTGCATGGGTGCAAGGTCAGGCTGGAAAACTGCCTGGAGAGTGATTGTTTATAGAGTGGAATTTATAGTGACTGAAGACAGTCACTGTGATGGATGTGGTTTCTGTTTGGCTTCATAACTCAGACCCATATCTGTATAGTCTTTATTACCATGCTGTAGCAAATAAAGAGAACAGAACTGAACAAGAACTGGACTGGAGCTAGTTGTGAAAGCAGCGTGTGTGCATTTAGCCTCTTTCTTTACAGACGCCGCAGCTACTCAAACCCCGACAGCAACAGGCAATACAGCTACTCCAACTCCAAGCACAGCAGCTACCCCAACTCCAGTGACAACCACAGCACCTTCTCAAACCCTGGCACCAGACACTGCAGCCACTCCAACTCCAGTGAAAGACACTGCAGCCACTCCAACTCCAGTGAAAGACACTGCAGCCACTCCAACTCCAATGACAGACATTGCAACCACTCTAACTACAGTAACAGACACAGAAGCTACTCCAACCCCAGTAGCAGGCACTGCAGCTGAACCAAAGGACCAATCCATGCCAGTAGCAGCTGCCTCTACAAACAAGAGGAAAAGCAAACAAGAGGCATGAAAAACAACTCGTGCATGGAAGGACGATGAAGACCAAATGCACAAACTAGAGGGGACAACATCTGAATGACAGGAATTCGCACAGGAACCAGAGGAGGAGGAGGAAGTAACTCCTCGAACCTCTGTGTTGACTGGTTTAAGTCCAGTCAGTAACTCAGAACCACGTAGTCGCTCTCTCACTCCCCCCCTTCCTCCCCCACCGCCCCGCTCCCAGAGGGATGGGGAGGAGAACTGAAAGAATGTAACTCCCACGGGCTGAGATAAGAACAGTCCAGTAAGGTATAACAGTCCAACAGTACACACCCTCTCTCCTGCCCTGACAGACTGTTACAGGATATAGAGCCTGGCATCATGGACTGAATAATGGATGCATGTAGCCTCTGGACCAGTCAGGATAGGGTGCTTTTGCCACTCCTTCCCAGTCAGGTTGATTTCAGCCTCCAGTACAGTCAACTCTTGGGATCCTCCTGTCACTCCAGAAATATAAATGGGCTCCATCCCTTGACAGCTTGATGGCATCAGGGTACACTGTATCTACTAGAGCCTTATAGTTCTGTGTGTCATGGTTTATACCCTAGCCAGACAGCTTGTTCACTCACTCCCAGTGAGTGGTGCCGGGCTGAGAGCAATTGAGCCCCCCCCCCCCCGGGGCTCTCCCCTTCCCCGCTCCCGTGAGGGATGGGGAGGAGGATCGAACGAGTGCAACTCCCACGGGTTGAGACAAGAACAGTCCAGCAACCAATGTACAACACAAATCACCACCGCTACCACCACTGACAACAGTGATAAGAGTAAATAACAAGGGAAGAGAATACAATACCACTCGCCAAGAACCAAGTCCAACCCAGAAGCCCCTGAAGCCCCTGTCCTTCCGGGTAACTGCCAGTCACCCCCCGCCCCCCCCCACCTCCGGGCATGACGTGCTGTGGTATGGAATACCTCTTTGGCTAGCCTGGGTCAGGCTCCCCATCTCTGCTTCCTCCTGGCTTCCCCTCCGCCCTGGCAGAGCATGAGCCTCACAAAGTCCTTGGTCAGGGTAAACATCACTTAGCAACAACCGAAAACATCTCTATCACCAGCACTGTTCCCAGGCTGGAAGTCAAAACACAGCACTGCACCAGCTACCACGAAGGAGAAATATGACTGCTACTGTTGAACCCAGGCCATCTGATCCACACAGTCCAGGAAACCCAGTTGTCCCTCTCCTCCACCTGGCTGGAGGCAGGGCCCCTCTAATAGTGATCATAAGATTCTTCACTTAGGTCTTGTAGAAAGGGATTAGTATGCCTTAGAACAGGAGCTGGAGTAAAATCAGCTCTTCCACTCCATCTGGGAACCTGCTCACTGAAGAGTGGAACAGCAACTTTCTTGGGAGGATCATCCTTGACCATTGTTCTCCAATTCATGCACCCTTTTTTCCAGAACTGAGGGAGGTTTGCCTTCCCACTTTCTCATGTCTCCTATGTGATGATCCCACAGGAAAAGCCATATGGTGCCCCATACCGTGTACCTCCTATATCTTCTCTCTAGGGCAGTAGGGTGTCTTCTGTTAATAATAGAGTTGACCAGGGCTCTGTAGGCATAGGCCAAGGCCCAGCATCTTGCAATCAAGTTGTGCCTCTATGGTACTGCCAGAATGACAGCACACCTCATTTATGTGTTCTACTATTTTTTCTGGGTTGTCCACTTTTTCAGGGGTGAAGTCCCAATGCACTGGAGGAGGCCACCAGACCGTGTGCTTGCTCATGCTGTCCCACACACCCTGCCACTCATGACTATCCAGCTTGGGGAAAATCTCTTGGTGGTCCTCCTACATCGTTGTTTAGCCCTAGACTGGACCCAAACCCGACCCTGCTTTAACTTTCAAGATCAGATGAAATTGGGCATTCTCAGGGTCGTAAAACACACTTTGTATGTGTGCCAACATGCTGATCCCCAGCACAGTCATCAGACATGTCTCAAGAGTATTCAAATTCAATCCAAAACCTTTAGAATTCTCAAATGGTGCTGTAAATAGCCTGGTGGGGAGCAGGGGGCTGTGGGGCTTCATAGGTTGACACCCCCAGGGGAAAAAAAAAGATGTTTAACTGGTAAAAATTTCCATTATATGCCTCCCAAAGTATAGAGGTGATGACCATGCTGGGAACTCAAGCCAAACCAGTTTCATGATCAATGAGTCTATTGCATTACAAGTCATTACCCTGATGTACAGTGAAACAAGAACCTTAGCCCAGGTCCCGCCAGCTGATAAATGTGTGAACTGCAAGCCTTTCTGTTCCTGCTGTGTGGATGATTAAAGAAAAATTGCTGATGGTGCACCTGGGTCTTGAGCAAGCCAAGGAGTGTTTGTGTGCATGAGTGCAAGGTCAGGCTGGAAAACCACCTGGGGAGTGATTGTTCATAGAGTGGAATTTATAGTGACTGAAAATAGTCACAGTGATTGGTGGGGTTTCTGTTTGGCTTCATAGCTCAGATCCATATCTGTATGCTATATATTACCATGCTGTAGTGAATAAAGAACTAGTTGTGCAAGAATAGTGTGTGTGTGTTTACCTTCTTTCTTTACAGATGCCACATTGCCATGGGTCGGGGCAATCCCAGGCACAGCTACAGGTTGGGTGGAAAAGTGACTCAGAGCAGCCCTGCGGAGAAGGAATTGAGGGTGTTGGTTGATGAGAAGCTGTACATGAGCCAGCATCGTGTGCTCACAGACCCAGAAAGCCAACCATATCCTGGGAGAGAAGGCTGAGTGGAGACCTCAGAGCAGCCTTCCAGTATCTGAAGGAGACCTATAAGGATGCTGGGGAAGGACTTTTCATTAGGGACTGTTAGTGATAGGACAAGGGGTAATGGGTTCAAACTTAAACAGGGGAAGTTCAGGTTAGATATAAGCAAGTTCTTTACTGTGAGGGTGGTGAGGCACTGGAATGGGGTGCCCAGGGAAGTTGTGACTGCTCCATCCCTGGCAGCGTTCAAGGCCGGGTTGGACAGAGCCTTGGGTGACATGGTTTAGTGTGAGGTGTCCCTGCCCCTGGCAGGGGATTGGAACTTGAATTTAAGGTCCTTTCCAACGCTACTATTCTACGATTCTATGATTTAACACATGCATTTGCTACCTTAGGGGGTTCCTTCCCATTTGAAAACGGATAACAGCCCTGCATGTACATCATTAGCTTTATCACAATTTTTATAACAATGGGGTTTCACACATGTCACTGGTATTCCCCACTACCCTACAGGGCAGGGGATTGTGGAAAAAGTCACTCTGATCTGAAATCCATGTTACAAAAAAAAAGGGGGGGAATATGGTCCCTCAAGAACAATTAGACAATGCCATCTATACATTGAATTTTTTAATTTGCACTCAATCTTCCATGAATACTCCTGTCACTGCAGTACAACGACATTTTGGCTCTGATAGTCCACCTTCTGAACGTGCTAAAGTGTGGTATCGTGTTCCTTTAGGCCTGCAGAAATCGCGAGGTCCTGTGGAACTGATAACCTGGGGAAGGGGGTATGCTTGTGTCCTCCTACCTACAGGTCCATGGTGGCTGCCTGCAAAGTTTGTCAAGCCACACTATGAGCTGGACAGACAAGTTGAATAACCCAGTGCCTCAGATACAGGAGCTGACTTTGAAGACCCTGAGCAGAATGATACAGAGGAAGAGATAAAGGAATGATTCGCAAAGCATCACTTGGGGGCAACTGAAAAGTCCACATCAAACTGCAAGTGCTATGATGAGCACTGTAGGCATGGACCCCTCTCCAATTAATACTTTTCTGGCTTACCTAGCAATCATTGCAGCTAATTCTCCTGCAAATATGTGCAAATCAATAAAGTCTATAAACAGACTGTATTTAATGACTCAAATATGTGTGCTTGCAACGTAGCTATTATTAGAGTCCGTGATTTTGTGTATAAACCACCTGCATTTACTAGCCAGTTGCTAATACAAAAATACACCTTGTATCGTAGTATAACCCCAACCCTTATCGGTATGGATTTGTCACTTGTAAAAGAGATGTTAGAGCATGCAAATTTACAGCAGCTGCTAGAAAATGCTAAGGCAGAAGCTAGAAAAATCCTAATAACTGTACATCATGATGGTAGTGTTATAATCAAGTAATGGAACGAACTAAGAGGGTGAGAGAACCCCTCCGGTGGGAAATTTTTTTTGGCTGGTCTCCCACTGCCACCAGCATCTTCAACACGCTGTAGTAGTGATACTGCTAATGTAAACGTGTGTGTGCTTTGCCATGGTAGCGACTTGTTACTGGATGAGGCAGGTGAAACTCTGCATTGACAATGAGGTGCAAGGACTGAGGTTGGCCAAATGCCTCCTACCATAGTCAAGGGCAAAACTGGGTTGGCCTCTGTGTTTGCCACCAAGAAGAACCTTTAGCTCTGCTGTTGGCTGCAAGCCAGCAGGCATTGAGCGGTGGGGATGCTATAAATGTGGCTCAAATAAATTGATGAGAGCCAGACCAATGAATCAAATTGGTTTATTGAGCAAGCGACAGCAAGCAAAACAGAGCTGGGCGGCCGGGGAGTCTCCACTCTGCAAACAGCATGCACCCCACTTCCCCAAAGTCACTGGTTTTATACGTGTCACCTCCTGCCGTCCTCTGCGTCTGTGTGATCTGTAGATAAGGTGTCTCATTCTGTCTCCCGGTGGGTGTGGGGAGGAAGGCTCCTTATCGCCTTCCCCATACATCGCTTACTTTAACAGATACCTGCGGTCTATAAGCAACATGTCAAAGCACTGTAATTTTCCAGTAACTATTAAGCAAGCAACTAACTAAGCAAGTAACTCCTAAGCAAGCAAGATTTGATTAACAAACAGGAATTTACACATTACAGGGACACATGCCATGCCAGACCTTGATGTGAGGGATGGCCTCCTCCGTTATAAGAGGGCCATCCAGGAGGGAAGGGCAGGACAAGCAGCTTGCAGTTGGCACGAGGGATGATTTAGTCCAAATCCCCTGCTCAAGCAGAGTCACCGAAAGCAGGTTTCATCGCCCTCACAGTAAAAAAGCAAAAGTTAGCATAAGTAGCTATTATAAGTAATCATAATATAATAAGTAACTATTGTATTTGAACCTTCCATCTTCAAATGCTAATGTCAAGAAACTGCTCTTGTGTGACTTAAGACTCCTCAAGCAGAGAAGGGGATAAGGAAAGCCAAGGACTGTGTTTTTGGAAGTAACAGCATCTATCTCCAGGTTCCCAAGACTCCCTCCGTCCGGCCAATGCATTGGTGAGATATTGTCTTTGGAGCCTGGACATCACCGCTTTCCTTTGCTTTTCCATCTGGAAAAAAGTCATCTGGAGACTTGTTATGAACTTGGGAAGAACTGAAACCAAAGTGCTCGCTGCCTTGATCATGCAAAACAAAAAATGGGGAGATGTGGGAACTGCAAGCTGTCCCGTTCCCGCTTTGTGGATAATTAAAGTAGACTTGCTCATAGTGCACCTGAGTCGAGCAAGCCAGGGAGTGTTTGTGAGGATGGGTGCAAGGTCGGGCTGGGAAACTGCTTGGGGAGTGATTGTTTATAGAGTGGAATTTACAGTGACCGAAAAGAGTCACTGTGATGGACTTGGTCTCTGGCTTTATAGCTCAGATCTGTATCTGTATGCTATTACATTGCTGTAGCGAATAAACAGGCACAGAACTGTGATGGAACTGGGGCTAGTTGTGGAAGCTTGGTGTATGTGTGTGTGTGTGTGTGTGTGTTTAGCCTTTTTTACTACAGATGCCACAGTTTAGAAGGGATTTTAAAGTTCATATAATTCCAAGCCCCTGCCATGGGCAGGGATGCCTTCCACTTCAGCAGGTTGCTCCAAGCCCTGTCCAACCTGGCCTTGAACACTACCAGGGAGGGGGCAGCCGCAGCTTCTCTGGGCACCCTGTGCCAGTGCCTCACAACCCTCACAGGGAAGAGCTTCTCCCTAATATCTAATCTCAATCTCCCCTCTGGCAATTTAAAGCCCCTTTGTCCTGTCTCTACAGGCCCTTGTCAAAAGTACCTCTCCAGCTTTCATGTAGCCCCTTTAGGCACTGGAAGCTGCTCTAAGGTGTCCCTGGAGCCTTCTCTTCTCCCAGCTGAGCAAGCCCAGCTCTCTCAGCCTGTCTCCAGAGCAGAGCTGCTCCAGCTCTCACAACATCTCTGTGGCCTCCTCTGGACTCGTTGCAACAGCTCCACATTCCTCTTGTGTTGGGGGCCCCAGAGCTGAATGAAGTGCTCCAAGTGGGGTCTCAGAATATCCATATGATTTCTCCAGCTTGATCCCTGGCTCATGGAAGCCTGCTCATTAGTATCTGCAGACTTAGGCTCATTGAGGAAAGGAGCTCAGCTTCCCACAAAGGCTTTTTTGTTTTTTTTTCTTCAATACCTTTTTTTAGCTGAGGAAGAGAAGAGCCAAATGACACAGCACATCAGTGCTTCTCTTAGCAAGGCTGAAAGCAGTCTGACACATCTTGGGGAGAGAGACATAGTACACAGGAATCAAATCTGGGAGGTTTATAGTGCTGAGCAGGGTTGTAACTGTAATGCCACAGCTATTACAGCCTTGAAAGTATCATAGCCTTTAACTGTTACATAGCTCAGAAATAGAGAACTGGGGGAATATGAGACAAGGGCATCTGCTGTAGGTAGGATTGTGGTGTGCAGCCTTGGAGAGAGATCTTGGTTTGGTGGAAATCCAAAATCATCCTGGTCTTTTTGCTCCTACCGTCAGCATGAGCACTGTTACAGGAGTAATTATAGCCAGGCACTGTGGCCTCCAAGTTTTTGGGATCTCCCTCATCACCAACAGAGCGGTGATGAGCTAAAACAATCAAGAAAAAGCCAACCACAAGAAAGTGATGCACATCTCGGCAGTCTGGGCTGAAGCCCTGCAGAAATTGGTCACACACCTCACTGGCAAGGTGGGGGAAAGCACAAACCCTCTGTGAACTCCAGCCTTTTGTCACTGTCATGGTTTAAGCCCAGCCGGTAACTCAGAACCATGCAGCCACTTGCTCATTTCCCCTCCTTCCTCCCCCTCACTCCTGGAGGGATGGGGAGGAGAATCAAAAGAATTTAACTCCCACGGGTTGAGATAAGAACAGTCCAGTAAGTAAGGTATAACACAAAACCACTACTGCTACCACCAATAATAATAATAATAATAATAATAAGGGAACTGAATAAAGTCAATGGGCATGATCGGGTTTGATCCATGGACTAAAAATTGATATGTGTGAGACAGAAAGCGATGGTATATTGAGAAATGCCGGATATGAGCATAACATGAATGGTATGGAATAAGGTGTGGATATTGTCCTGGATTTAGCTGTTACAGTTAATTTTCTCCTTCTTAGTAGCTGGTGCAGTGCAGTGTTTTCGGCTTTAGTCTGAAAACAATGCTGATAACGCACCGATGTTTTTAGTTGTTGCTGAGTAATGCACACACCTATCAAGGACTTTCTCAGTCTCATATTCTGCCAGGGAGGAGGGGAAGACAGGAGGAAGCAGAGACAGGACACCAGACCCAAAGACACCAAAGAAGTATTCCATACCACAGCACATCATGCCCAGTATAGAAATTCCAGGGAGTTACCTGGAAGGCCCAGGTCACTGCTTGGGTCAGGCTGGGTATCGATCATGGTTTAAGCTCAGCCGGTAACTCAGAACCTTGCAGCCACTCGCTCATTTCCCCTCCTTCCTCCCCCTCACTCCCGGAGGGATGGGGAGGAGAATCAAAAGAATTTAACTCCCACGGGTTGAGATAAGAACAATCCAGTAAGTAAGGTATAACACAAAACCGCTACTGCTACCACCAATAATAATAATGATAAAGGAAATAACAAAGGAAGAGAGTACAACACCTCACCACCCACTGACCGATAAATCACCCCACCCAACCAAGCACAGACCAAAACCTCGTCCAACCCTGCAGTGCACTAGCCGTTCCGGGTAACTCTCAGTTACATCCTGGGCATGACGTGCTGTGGTATGGAATACCTCTTTGGTTAGTTTGGTCAGGTGTCCTGTCTCTGCTTCCTCCCGGCTTCCCCTCCTCCCTGGCAGAGCATGAGACTCAGAAAGTCCTTGGTCAGAGTAAACATTACTTAGCAACAACTAAAAGCATCAGTGCTATCAATCAGCACTGTTCCCAGGCTGAAAGTCAAAAACACAGCACTGCACCAGCTACTAAGAAGGAGAAAAATGACTGTTACTCCTGAACCCAGGACACTCCGATGCACAATACAATTGGTCACCACCCGCCAACCGATACCCAGCCAGACCCAAGCAGCGATCTGGGCCTTCCAGATAACTCCCCCCAGTTTCTATACTGGGCATGATGTGCTGTGGTATGGAATACCCCTAGTTTGGGTCAGGTGTCCTGTCTCTGCTTCCTCCCAGCTTCCTGTGCCCCTCCTCCCTGGCAGAGCATGAGACTGAAAAGTCCTTGATCGGAGTAAACATTACTTAGCAACAACTAATCACACCAGTGTTATCAGTGTTGTTCTCAGGCTGAAAGTCAAAAACACAGCACTGCACCAGCTACTAAGAAGGAGGAAAATGACTGCTACAGCTGGAAACAGGACAGTATCCACCCCTTATTCCATACTGTTCCCATCATGCTCAGATCCCATATTTTTCAATATACCATGACTTTCTGCCTCATACACACATGTGCGCGCACACACACACACACAGAGATATAATTTCTCAGTCCATGGTCCATTCCTATAAAGTTTGCTGAATTCATCCAGTCCATTATTTCAGGCTCCATCTCTTGTAACAGCCTTTCAGGGCAGGAGAGATGGTGTGTAGTGTTGGATTTTTGCCTGCTGACGACAACACCAAACTTTTCTGGACACTGCTGAGTCATCTTGTTTTGTCATTCTTTGTTGGGGTCATGATTGGAGGGACGTCAGGGCCAGTCGATGGTGACCTGAGGACAGTTCCCCCACCCATTGCTCTCAGTGTAGTTTTTAACAGCCCATTGTACCGTTATGTTTTCCCAGAGGCTGGTGCGTGTTAGGGGATGTGATATACCCACTCAATGCCATGCTCTTTGGCCCAAGTGTTATGTCTTGCATCCCCTTGAGTGCCTTTGATAGCAGGGAGGCTCCATGGTGCTGCTGCATGGACCAGCCATAGCTCTCCAGAGAGGATTTTCCATGCCCCCTGCTGCTCCACAGACAACGATCAGACCTGTCCAAGCTCCTGCTTGTGGGAACTCTGTTGCCAGCCATGGGTTTTCTTGGTGTTGTCCTTCTTCCCAGCTCAGAATTCTTTCTGATTTTTATTTCCCAAGTGAATTGAAAGGATCTTGGGACTCTCCTGCATCTGCAGAAGCAAAGCCCCAGTCTCTCCCTAGGGTCGCAGCACCCCCCTGTGGGTGGGAGGGAGAGAAGGAGGTGATGGGTGACTGGGTGCTGCTTGTGTCCTGGCAGCTGCAGATGTTCGACATGAACAGCAACAGGAAGCTAGGCCTCTCGGAGATGTCCCGGTAAGGTCATGGGTGGCAAGAAGGAAGCAGTGGGGAGAGAAAGACACCCTGAAACACTCACTTCTGCTCCAACTTCGGAGAAGTTTTCTTCTTTAATTTGCTCGTGTTTCAGAGCCAAGAGTCCTAGAATGGGTTGGGGTGGAAGGGAACTTCAAAGCTCATCTAGTCCAACCCCCTGCAGGGAGCAGGGACATCTTCAATTAGATCAGGTTGCACAGAACCACATCCAGCCTGGCCTGGAATGTCTACAGGGATGGGGCAACCACCACCTCTCTGGGCAACTTGTGCCTGTATTTTACCACCCTCACTGTACAAAATTTCTTCTTCACATCCAGCCCGAATCTCCCTCTTTTAGTTTAAAACCATCACCCCTCATCGTATCCAAGAACCATTTTGGTTTAAAAAGTGTCTTTTCCCTGTTGCTTCCCGTTCATCCTGCCCCTTTTGTCTTTCAGACTTTTGCCTCTGCAAGAAAACTGCCTTCTGAAGTTTCAGGCAAAATAAAATTAAAAATAATAATAATAATAGATTAAACAAATCCTATTCCCTGCTCACACCTCGTCCCCTCCCTCACACCTCAGTGTCCCATGCTGCTTCTCAGGGGATGAAGCTGTCCTCGGAGGAGTTCAATGCCATCTTCACCTTCTATGACAAGGTAGGGAGCCAGATCCTGAGAAACTGCCCCAAACAAATACAACTTGGAAAAAAAAAACAACCCAAACCCATGTGGTTTTAGTTGGGTCAATTTCTTGCTCCAATGTGGGGTGTGAGTGCTGGGTAAGGGGTCTGGGGGTGCCCCTTGCACCCATGCCCAGGGTGGTGAGGCTCATGTCCTTCTCCATTCTGATGTTTCTCCCTTGTTATCCAGGATGGAAGCGGCTTCATTGATGAGAATGAGCTGGACATACTGTTGAAAGACCTGTATAAGAAGAATAAGAAAGTAAGTGGGGGACAGAGCCCAGGTGCCCCCCAGACCCCCCTGTGCATTCTCCCCTCTCCCAGCACCATCTCCCACCTGCTGTGTCCACGCTCCCCAGGGACCAGGAAAGATGCTGGTCCAGGTGCCAACCCATGGAGAGGGGCATGTCCCCAACCTAGAGGTGCTCCGCTGGGAGAAATGGAGTCCCTAGCTCCCACCACCTCCCCCCTCTCCTCCTTCCTTTCAGGAGATGAGCATCCAGCAGCTCACCAACTACAGGAAGAGCATCATGAACCTGTCCAATGAGGGAAAGCTCTACCACAAGGAAATGGAGATTGTGCTCTGTAGTGAGCCTCTCATGTAGGACCATCCCACCCCACCCCACCCACCTCTTCCTCCCCAAAAACCAAGCACAACAGAGGAGCACCCACCACTGCAGCACTCCCCCAGCAGCTCTTGGGTCCAAGTTTTGGGGTAAACTCTTAATTTCACCCCATTCTCCTGGTTGGTTTCATGATCTATATAATTTTGGGGAGTTGCTTGGGTCTTTTCTTGAGGTTTTTCTGGTCGACCAAAGAGAGTTTACAAATAAAGTCAAGTACTGATAGTGCAGAGCCCACTCCTGCCGCAGCCATGGGCTAGGGGGACAGGAGCAGTGGGACCCACACTCTGACCCTCACCCAGATGATGGGGGGGAGAGTCCCCAAGGGTTGTGCCCCTCCTCCCTTTACGGCCCAGTTCAGCCCTGTACAATCCAGTATGGTGCAGTGCAGTCCTATATGGCCATGTATAACACAGCACAGCCCAGTATGGCCCAGTTTGGGTCAGTACAGCCCAGTATTGTGCAGTGCAGACCTATATAGTCAAGTACAGCCCAATATATCCCAGCATGGCCCAATACAGTCCTGCATAGCCTTATGTGAAATACAAACTCACTCCTCTAAACAAGATAACAAGGTTTTATTGAGGGATAAAGTCAATAAAGCAAAAGCAACAGTGCTGGGCGCATGACTGTACCCAGAGGCGCAAGTGATTAGTATTTGTTACAGGTTTATATACTTTCACTATTGCATTTGTAACATACATATTCATAATTCCCACGTATAGGCCGGGAATATAACTACCTCCAGGAACTTATTATCATAAATCTCCTCCTCTTGGCATCTGCACACTGTTCTCTGGTGATGGTGGGCAGGGGTCTTGAGCATAAAGTAAGCAGTCTTCCTCTTGTGAGTAGGGGTCTTGAGGATGAAGTAAGCAGTCTTCCTCACAGTGTACTTTTCACCTTTGGCACAGTTGGACGCCCCAGTAATCACACAACTAGCTGAAACCAGCCATATCTGTAATTCTTCTGATAACTAGCAAAGATTTAGAACAGTGTGACCTCCCTGCAAAATTTATTGCAGGATGGGCAGACAAGGAGTATCCCAAGCTAGCAGATGTTTAGGAGGCATTGTCTCTAACTGATAAGTAGAAGGACGGTGTGAAATAACTCAGTCATGTTTAGTGGAGCCACTAAATTCTGTTATCTCACCACAGACTTACAACACAAACATTGTTCTTTAAAGCTAAAGATACTTCAGAAGACTAGCGTGAAACAATGAACTCATGTTTAGTGGGGCCACTACATTCCACAGACATACAACATAAACAGTGTTCTCCTTCTACAACCTAAGTTAAGCTAAAAAGTACTTTATGTTTTTCAGGCACTAGCTTTTCTTATATCAAGCAAATAAAAAACAGACTAGGGACAACATGGGCACTCTCCGGAAGCTAGCGGGAGAACTGGCTACACAGGATTTGGAGAAGGCCGAGGTTCTTACTGACTTCTTTGCCTCGGTCTTCACAGACAAAGGCTCTGATCGCACCACCCAAGTCTTGGAAGGCAGATGCAGGGACTGTGAGAATGAAGACCTTGCGCCCACTGTAGGAGAGGAACTGGTTCAGGACCATCTTAAAAATCTGAACGTGCACAAGTCCATGGGACCTGATGAAATCCATCCATAGGTCCTGAAGGAGCTGGCAAATGAAGTTGCTAAGCTGCTGGTCATCATATTTGAAAAATCGTGACAGTCAGGTGAAGTTCCTGATGACTGGAAAAAGGGAAATATAACACCCATTTTCAAGAAGGGGAAAATGGATGACCTGGGGGACTACAGACCAGTCAGTCTCACTTCTGTGCCTGGCAAAATCTGGGAGCAGATTCTCCTGGAAGGCATGCTAAGGCACATGAAAAACAACAAGGTGCTTGGTGACAGCCAGCATGGCTTCACTAAGGGGAAATCCTGCCTGACCAATTTGGTGGCCTTCTATGATGGGGCTAAGGAGCTGATGGACAGGAGTAGAGCAGCTGATGTCATCTACCTGGACTTGTGTAAAGCGTTCGACACCGTCCCACATGACATTCTTGTCTCTAAATTGGAGAGACATCAATTTGATGGATGGACCACTCGGTGGATAAAGAACTGGCTGGATGGCCGCACGCAAAGAGTTGTGGTCAATGGCTCAATGTCCGGCTGGAGACCAGTAATGAGTGGTGCCCCTCAGGGATCGGTGTTGGGACCAGTCTTGTTCAACATCTTCATCGCTGACATGGACAGTGAGATTGAGGGCACCGTCAGCAAGTTTGCCGATGACACCAAGCTGTGTGGTTCAGTTGATACCCTGGAGGGAAGGAAGGCCATCCAGAGGGACCTTGACACGCTTCTGAGGTGGGCTGATGCCAACCTCATGAAGTTTAACCATGCCAAGTGCAAGGTCCTACACCTGGGTCAGAGCCATCCCAAGCACAGCTACAGGTTGGGCAGAGAAGAGATTCAGAACAGCCCTGCGGAGAATGACGTGGGGGTGTTGGTTGATGAGAAAATGAACATGATCAGGCAGTGTGTGCGTGCAGCCCAGAAAGCCAACCGTATCCTGAGCTGCATCAAAAGGAGTGTGACCAGCAGGTCGAAAGAGGTGATCCTGCCCCTCTACTCTGCTCTCGTGAGACCTCACCTGGAGTATTGTGTGCAGTTCTGGTGTCCTCAACATAAAAAGGACATGGAACTGTTGGAACAAGTCCAGAGGAGGGCCACGAGGATGATCAGGGGACTGGAGCACCTCCCATATGAAGATATGGCTGAGAAAGTTGGGGCTGTTCAGCCTGGAGAAGAGAAGGCTGCGTGGAGACCTCACAGCAGCCTTCCAGTATCTGAATGGGGCCTATAGGGATGCTGGGGAGGGGCTCTTCAGTAGGGACTGCAGTGACAGGACAAGGGGTAACAGGTTAAAACTTAAACAGGGGAAGTTTAGATTGGATATAAGGAAGAAATTCTTTCCTGTTAGGGTGGTGAGGCACTGGAATGGGTTGCCCAGGGAGGTTGTGAGTGTGCCATCCCTGGCAGTGTTCAAGGCCAGGTTGGACGAAGCCTTGGGTGAGGTGGTTTAGTGTGAGGTGTCCCTGCCCATGGCAGGGGGTTTGGAACTAGATGATCTTAAGGTCCTTCCCAACCCTAGTTATTCTATGATTCTAAGCCCCCCCCCCCTTTTCTTTTACCTTTACAAATTCTTTTGCTATGTGACTCCATTTTGCTCAAGAGTTCTGGTCCTTTTTGTTGTCTAATCTTGTGTCTTTAGCGAGCTTTGTTTCTGTTACTGTAAACTCATACAGTTATATCCACATAGCCACACCTATGATTTGCAAAACCTAATATATTTATGTGTTTATCACACTTAGATGGTCCCATATGGCTAGATACAGCCCAGTATGGCCCAGTACAGCCCTGTATGGCTCCATATGGCTAAGTACAGACTTGTGCAGCCCAGTATGGTGCAATACAGTCTTGTATAGCCCAGTGTGGCATGATGGTTAATTGCATGTTTTGTACAACTGTATGTATCGATCTGGTGAAACATGGGATTATACATGGAATAATTAATAGTCCTCCAAATATTCCCAATATCAGTATACCGATTTTAGTGATCCAGTCCCCATTTAAAAATTGTCCCCAAGATCCTAATCCTCCTAAATTGATTCCATTCCAGGTTGGTACTGGAACATGGGCTATCTTTTTCATTTCTCTCACAAGCTCACTTATGGCTTTTCCCTCATCATCTATTTCTAAACAGCAATTACTGAGATTGAATTTTCCATAGACCCCTCCTTTTTGAGCTAGCAAATAATCCAAAGCCAAAAGATTCTGGTATATTGCAGTTCTCATTTTAGTATTTTGCTTTGCAACTAATCCTAATGCATCTCCTGTTTTATTTACTACTATTTCTACTACAGCTTGTAATCTTATAATCCAATTCAGCATATATATAGGAGTCCTGTATCCCCAGGACCCGTCTTCAGCCCAAGTTGCCAGATCATAATGAGAAATTATTAATTCAGGTGGCCACTCATTGTCCTTCCAGTTACCAATTTGTAATTCTCTTCTATATCATTTTCTCCTTAGTTCACCTGTTTCTGTCTATAACTGGACTCCCAAGCATTCCCCTCGGTTTATAGGTAATAAAAAGAAACTGGGTCTGATGGCTCCTAATATACATGATCCTGTCCAATTTTGAGGTAAAAATGCAAAGGCTATTTTACCACAGATCCAATAATGTTCATCTGGAGTGGGCCAGACGTTTGGTATGTTAATTCCGTTAGTCCAGTTACTGAATCACTGATTTATTTCTATAGGATTTCCCCATTTTTCCCAGTCTTTCTTTGTTCTGT